>NC_071280.1:13208808-13413808 GCF_023375685.1 Ictalurus furcatus
TTATAATGGCTTTTTAAACCATTACACACAATGCTATAAATGTCTTCTAGCATGTTTTCCTTGTAATGCTTTTTAAATGCTATTGGACATTTCTTCAAGAATAACAGATCCATCATGAGCTTTGGCAGCTCACTATGAGCTTTAGTTCACTGAGATGTAAAAATAGAGAGAATAAAAGGCAATTTATTCTAGTCATGTTCTCCCCGTGCTTCGGGGGTCTCCTCCAGTGTCCTCCCCAGTGCAAAAACATGCTTTGTACGCTGATTGGCATCTACAAATTGGGTGTGTGAATAGGTGTGCAGTTGTGCCTTGCGATAGGTTGGCACCCCATCCAGGATGCCCCCTGCCTCGTTCCACAGCTCCCTGGGATTGGCTCCCTGTACCCCTGTGTAAGATAAGTGGTATCTAAAATCGATGGATGGATGGATGGATGGATGGATGTTGGTCCTGAAGCAGCATTTATCATCCTGCCAACAACCTTGTTGTATTTATTTATTTATCTAAAATTTGACATTACTTTTGTTATTTTGCTTTCATGTTGTTTTTTCTTGGATTATTAATTGGATTATTTGTTATATGTTGGTGCTATTTAGTCATTTCCCTCCCACCTACAATTGGTCCAAAATGCCACTGTGCAACTATTGACAGTTTTCCAAGCAAGAGAGAAGATATGACTCAGGTATTAGCTTCCCTTCTTTGGTTTTTCAGTTCATTTTAGGATTCAGTTCATGGTTTTATTATTTGCTTTAAATTCCCCCTCATCTTTTGTTGTACTGGCAATTTACTTTGTCGACTCACTTTCTCTGGATCGGTCTTGTACCTCAGTCCTTGTTAAGGCTTAAAGGTGTCTATGCTCTTAAAATACTGAGGCTTCAGGAATAATCTATCCATTTACTGTAGGAGCATCACCACAGTTTAAATCTTTATGTCTTTAAATCTTTAAATCTCTGCTCACTTTTATTCTCAGGTTTGTTGTACTCACTGTATGTATGGATTGTGTGTGCATGCTGAGTTAAAGTCTTGCGTTTCAATTATCAAATTAAATTTATGAAGCACTTTGGTTAACATGTCATTAAATTTAATAAGTACCTAAAATTGACTTGGTTCCTTCATTAAAAGTCCACCTATTCTGGTGCGTAGCACCCAGTAACTGCCCTATGGGTTCTGTTATAGCGCTGAATGAACAGCAGACATTTCTGGTGTTTAGCTCATGAGCTTAACCTGTTTGGTGTGTGATGATGCATGTAAGCGTCTGCGTATTTGTGTCTCTGCACAAGAGACAGAGATAACCTGTTCTTTCTTGATCAATGGAGTACGTGTCTGTGTCAGCAGGGGAGATGGACTGATACACACGGAGGTCATTATCCACAACAACTGGGCTCATCCAAGCGACTAGAACAACATTGACCAAACAATTAAGGGGATTTAGGTTAGACCGTGTGTGTGCGCTTCTGTATAGGTTGTTCTGGTATGTTTAAAAGAGCATTTTCTTATTAAATCAAACTAAATCTAATAATGTAGATACAAAAAAAAGCTTGTGGAGAAAGCACTTTGCGTGTGTGTGGACATGTTCGCACAGTTCGGTCACCTGTGTTATGGTTTATCAGTTCATTAGTATGTACCTCTTCCTACCTTCATAGCAATTAGAGGAACAGTTGGCTTTGTTTCTTGTGCTACATGGACGAGGGCCAGCTCACACAGTGTCTTTATGACAGTGGTTTATTATAATGGCTTCTTAAACCATTACACACAATACTAGCAAATCTGTTACGGCGTGTTTCGCCTGTAATGCTTTTTAATTGCTATTGGACATTTATTCAAGAACAATAGATCCATCACGAGCTGTGGCGGTTTGCTATCGACTTTATTCAGCTTTAGTTCACTGAGATGTAAAAATAGAAAGAATAAAAGCTCATTTATTCTAATCATTGGCTGTCCTGTTAAAAATGGTTTATCATAATTATTTGGTATAAATAATATTGTTTTAATTGCTAATGTGGTATTGGGCTTTGCATTAGGAGGCTACACAGAAGGCTGTAGGCAACATGACATATCTTGTTTGAAATCATATGTAAGTAATAGAACACAACACGGAGTGCTGTTATAGGAAAGTAATTAATGATGAGGTGGTGTGATGGGGAACAACAAAGAGTGGAGTTACTGTTACCACCCGAAAATAATTTTCCTAAAACAGCACATTCTTATACCAGAGTGAATTGTCAACACGAACAATTTTTTATTCATTAAAGAATGACATACTTTAAAAAAAAAAAAAATCTATTTATAGTTTAATGGTGCAGAACATATCTGATACAAGTTTATATGTAAAATTCCTGTTAATATGTTAATAAGATAAAAAAAAAAAATGACAGCTAGTCACGTTACCAACAAACCACAAAGTGAAAAACCATGTTATGAAGAAATTCTTGTGTTGGAAAACTTTACCTCTGACTGCTGATACTGGAGACTCCTTCCAGTGTAGAATAAATATCTTTTTTGCAGAAAACTGTGGTATAAAACCCACTAACATATGAAAATGCAAAGTGTTCAGAAGCCCTACCTTGCATTGCAGTATGATGCAGTGTTTACATATTGACACACTAGCTACTGTATAAATCATTGGGAAGCTGCAGGACTATCATATGTCACCTGTGGTAAGCTAATGACATACTGGTTTGGTTTAAACTGTAACATTCAATATGGGGAAAACTGATTTCTGCCACTATTTTGTAGATTCCTTTTTACTGATTTTCAGAAACTCTCCTGCTCTGAGTGTCCATCTCATTCTGTCAGTGAGCTTCAAATCACAACTTCCAGAGGCACTTTTTCAGAGTTTGGCACATACCGTCATTGACATTTTGACATTGTTCCCGTAGACCATGACAGAATCTCACCCACAGTCATGTGAAAGAATAAGTACAAGCAAACATTTGAATCTTTGAAATTATCGTTCGTTCATTTACATCCCATACCAACAATATGATCTTTCATTTATGTTACACCAATGATCAATAATCACTAGTTCATTCATGTCAGAAATCAATTAAAAATAGATAAATAGATAAATATTGTTTTGAATATTTAATTATGTCCTAAGAAAGTTCACAAACAGTCTTTCATTATGTCAAACGTTATGTAAACAGTCTTTCATTAATCAAACGTTATGATCAGTCTTTTCATTATGTCTCAGATCAGTGTTACAGTCACTCTTTCATCACGTCTTAATGTTACAATTACTTTTTCATGATGTCTCAGATCAGTGTTACAGTCACTCTTTTATCATGTCTTAATGTTACAATTACTTTTTCATGATGTCTCAGATCAGTGTTACAGTGACCCTCTCATCACATCTTAAACCAAAGTTATAGTCACTCTTTCATCATGTCTCAGACCAAGTCACAATCAGTCTTTCATGTCTCAGACCAAGTCACAATCACTCTTTCATCATGTCTCAGACCTAGTCACAATCACGCCATCATCATGTCTCAATGTTACTATCACTCCATCATCATGTCTCACACCAAGTCACAATCACTCTTCCATCATGTCTCAATGTTACAATCACTCTTTCATCATGTCTCAGACCAATGTTACAATCACTCTTTCATCATGTCTCAGACCAATGTTAAAATCACTCCTTCATCATGTCTCAGACCAGGTCACAATCACTCTTTCATTATGTCTCAATCCACCGTTAGGATTACTCTTTCATTATGTGTCAAAAACAATGTACATTCATCATTCCCAACCAGCATTTCGATTATGTATTAATTTCCCAAAACAGTGTTGCAATCACTCTTTCATCATTTCTCTTACCAATATGTTATAAGAACTTATTCATTCACCATGTCCCAAACGACCATTTTGATCACTCATCATATCAAAAGCCAATGTTACATTCAATCTTTCATGTCCCAAAAACAATGCTATGATCAGTCTTTAATCATGCCCCAAATGAACAATACGATCACTCTCATCTTCAAAAAACAGCTAAAGACCCACCTCTTCCGTGAACAAGTAACTAACCCCTAAAAAGAACAAACAAACAAACAAAAAAAACTTTGTGCACTTTGCTTCTTCTAGAACTCAATTAAAAAATCTTGTATGGTGGCACTACTTGTATTGTTCTCTACTTGATATATTGCTTTGCTTGTATTTTCTCATTTGTAAGTCGCTTTGGATAAAAGCGTCTGCTAAATGAATAAATGTAAATGTAAATGTCTTAAATTTTATGACAACTCACTGCAGTAGTCATGGCTAATTGACTAGACTAATGGACAAGAAATCAGATTGTTGTTGTGTACTGATGGGTCACTGGGTAAGAAGCTAATGATTAAATTCCAGATTTGCAAGACAACCACTGATGGGCCTTCGAGCAAGACGCTTAGCCCTCAAATGTCACTTTAAATAAAATTGTCTGACAAATATATAACTGTAAATGTAATTTATATTGTGATTACTCATTTAGTTATGTCCCAAGCTAACATTTGAATAATTGAAAATGATTCATTTCCTTTGGTGATGTCTGATCAAAAGAACAATAAGTAAGGTATGAGAAGATGATTGGAAACATAATCACTTAATAATTACTCCATAATTAATGTCCCAAACTACTGTTGCAATGACTTCTTGCAGCACATTCTCTGTTGCCCCTGAGTGACCAGGTTCCAATTAAAAGAAAGATACATGTTCTTTTCAGAGTGTTTGAGAGTGCTATTAGGAATAGACTAGTATCTCTTGATATCCATGTGTTGATGTTCATTTGGACTTAAGTAGGAACAGCTTGCTAATTAATTACCCATGACCACTGGGGGAAAAAGGGGAGAGGGTGTGATCCCATTTGATTGGTGGAGGTAGAAGCAGGCCATCACCAAGGCTTATAGTGAGGAAAAGGTCCTTCACCCAAAAACCTACTTCTTAAGCCTGACGTGTGGGTCTGCATTATGTTAATGTATAGTACATGAACAGTATTTTGTGTGTGTGTGTGTGTGTGTGTGAGAGAAAGAGAGAGAGAGAGACATGTGCATGTATGCGGACTAATTATGTATGCATGTGTGATTGAACTGAAATCTTCTTCTTCTTCACTGAGTCTTGCTGTATTTGGATGCATATTATTGTGTGTGTGTGTGTGTGTGTGTGTGTGTGTGTGTGTGTGTGTGCGCGCATACAGCAGCACTTTCATAGTGTCAGACTGGATTACCATGCCAGCCCAATCCTCCTCACTCATTGCACCACTTCAAAACGCTGTATGTGTGTGTGTGTGTGTGTGTATGTGTGTATATATGCATGAATAAGTGTGTATGCATTTATTCTTACTTGCATCCTTACTTATGTTACAAACCATCACTTAACACTGGTAATCAGTTTTGTGCTTTGATCACATTTCATTCTTCAATACGCGAACACATTTTTGCCATCTTTTTTAATTTCATGAATTTGATCTGATTTAATTCTTCAATAAATAGAAATATTGCTTGTTATCAGAGATTTTTTTCCTCCCAAGCTGCAGCTAAACTAATTTGAAACTGGATAAAACTTGCAATGGGTTTTTGTGCAAACATTTTGTTTGATGCATAATTTATTGATTTGCCAGGAAGAACAGAGATCAGGCTTGCTGGAAAAATGCTCATGTTTGTTCCAGAAGAAATGAAACATGCCGAGATAGGCATCAGTAAGCACGCTGACATATACTCACACGACACATAGACATGCATACACACATGCACAGCCACCTTTTACAGACTAACAGACACAAACCCAACTATCCATTCATGGATTTTGGCCTCTTGTTAATTTTGAGTTAATTTCACCATACATTTGATTTCAGGTTAGTTTTAGTGTTAAGACACTGAAATGTTTTAATAAAATTTTTCCTCATCATATTAAACGTGCCCAAAAAAAGACAATGAATGAATTGAAACACATCATTTTAGTCAAACAAAAAGACAACCATCATATAATCACTATCATATTACAATAAACGTGTATAAGCCAGAGAAATTTTTTCCCTTTGATATATCAGGAGATTCAGTAGATCAGGAGTCAGGAGATTCAGGAGATTCAGTCTCACTTGTGTTTCATTTAGATATCAGAGTCACAAACATTTCTCTTTCTCATTTGACTGAAGGAGTCAAACCAGAAAGAAAAGCCTCGCTTTTCGTTACCACTTCACATGGTGGTTAGTTTACTTTTTTTTTTTTTTTTTTTAAATTACAATCAAATTAAAACCACATTTAAGTAAAGGGGGATTGAAATCTCATCTCCAAATAGGCCTTTGCTATAAAAAGATCTCTGCGACACCCCAGGCTCTGTAAATGAGATATAAAAAATAAAAAAAAACCCCAAAAGACGCAGAACACTAAGTTTCAACCAGTGAATACAAGGAGTCGTTCTATTTATCCGTCAGATAGCTGAAGTGTAGTAATGTTCAGATGTTCTAGCCTAGGCATCATATCTGCTTGTGTTTAGGGACGTGGCTACGTAAAGAGTTTCAAAACAGCTAGCTTCAGCTAACGTCTGCCAAAACCGCTGACTGTACCTTTCATCTTCAGAACATTATGTATATGTAAAAAAAAAAGGATCAAATTCAGTTAGGTGTATCATTTTTCTAGGTCGCATATATGAAATGCAGCCAGACTTTACTTTTCATGTCCTTAACCCTAAAGTGAAAAAGGATGAAAGCCAAGATATTCTCCTCAAAGACATGAATAACTATCTAACAGTGGTACTAATCACTGCATACTGGGAGTACCTCACAAGACCTGCAGTTTTGGAGACGCTCTGACCGAGTCGGCTGGCCATCACAATTTGGTCACAAAGGTCGCTCAGATCCTTATGCTTGCCCATTTTTCCTGCTTTCCACTTGTTGCCTAATATATCCTACCCCTTCACAGGTGCCACTCTAACAAGATAATCAATGCTATTCATGTCACCTTCCAGTGGTTTTAATGTTATGGCTGATCAGTGTGTTCTCCCCAAAGGTACAAATAACATTTCCCCAGTGGTCAAATAAACTGTTCTACACCAGAAATACTCTAGTGGATGAATAAGTGGATAGAAATAGGAGACTGTTTAGTCCTAACACTCTTTTAAACAAACTGTATTACATCAAAAGCCATTTTCTGGCAGTTTGATATTATACCACAATAAAAAAACAATGCTATGGATTTATTATCCTGTTTATTGCATGTACAATTATTTGGCTTAATATCCAAACTAAAAGCATAACTTCTATCAGAAGCATTCCCAATGTATTATACATAGCCATACATGCACAATACATTTTTCATGTTGGTCTTTATGATGGTAAATCATGCTGAAAAGATTTTCATCCTCTTTTATACAACAAAATTGCACAGCATAAAATGTTTGATGAAAGGGAGACAAAATGGCATATCACAGAGTGATGTGTTTCATTCCATCATCATTGGTCTGGTCCAGTAGTGTGTGTGTGTGTGTGTGTGTGTGTGTGTGTGTGTGTGTGTGTGTGTGTGTGTGTCTTTTTCCAGCTGCTCAGATTAATTCTGTTTATGAACGTCACTTTTTCTGACTCTAATGAACAAGCCCCGCCCCTTCAGGCCAACTTTTCAGCACTGAAGCCAGTGAAGCCCCAGGGCTTAGACCATCTCTCTTCCCCAGCCAATTAGGTCTCAGTGCTGGAACCGTTCTCTCATCTTCAGCCAATCAGGGAAATTAGGCCTTGGGCTCTGCTCAAATGCGTCCCAGATGATTGAGAGAGTGTCATCAAGTGGAACATGAAGGGACGCTATAAGGGATATAAGACACCACCACAAGGGAGAGCATGTGTATGTGTGTGTGTGTGTGTGTGTGTGTGTGTGTGTGCGTGTGTGTGTGTGTGTGTGTGTGTGATTTATGGCAGTTTTCTCCACTCTGTCAGTGACATTTAAGCAGTGATATCTCTCAGCAGGTGCTGAGTGAGAACGTTGGTGTACTTCGAAATAGATAAATGGATGTTGCACTTACATAACTTCAGACTAATTTGAACACAACAGCATACTTTTTGATGTTGTGTCTGTCAGGTTTTCCGATGCTTTTAATGGACTTTGGGCATACTGTAGCTTCCATATGCATCAGGGAACAACTGGCATTTATCTAAAGCAGACGTCTGCAATTTAACTCTGCAAAGTGACAGTAAATTATAACATTTTATCATGAGAAAGATTCATCTATATCAATGTAGATAATGATGTCATGAGATTTTTTTGGAAAACAAAAACATATAAACAACAAATCTATCAAGTGAAAATGTGATGAATCTCTAATTATATTTGATTCCCTTGAACAATTTGTTGCTACCGAATATTGCATTGCATTAATACCATGACTCACTATTTATAGGAGAAGTCTGTATCAAAACACTCTAGTGATGATAACTTAATGACTACATGTACATGGACAGCAGTAATCTAATTATTGACCTTATTCTGAATAAGACAATATTGTGATTAAGGTGTTTACATGAGTTGTTTTTGGAATATTCCTTTCATGTTCATGTTTAACATGGCACACGCCATTACGTTCCCGCGCCATGCCGTCCGACGTTCCCTCCAGAATTTCACGTATCGACATACAGTTGGTCTTCTTTATGGTACCGTATACAGTTTTGGGTGTTTTTATTTTTAATTTTATGAAAGCTTCAAGTGTGGTTAATTATTTGTCATGCTGTACGTGCAAATAGACGACTGCTTGAAGCCGCGGGCTGTGTCCCAAACCGCGTACTTATCTACTATATAGTAGCCGTGATACATGTATTTCACCTACTATATAGTAGTTAAGTATGTGGTTTCGTACGCAGCTATGTTTTCGTTTACCGTCAAACGGTTGAGCACTGCTGTGTGTGATTGTGTCCTGTCGCAAAATGCGATGAAAACTCCCACACAATGTTAATAATGTGATTAAGGTGTGTACATGTCTGTAATGCACCTCGATTATGCGACTAAAACAGGAACACTCCACACGTCTTAATTCCATTTGTGTTTACTTCGAGTATGACTTTAATTGGATTAAGGTCATTGATAATTGCTGTTTACATGCTAGTTTCTTAATCAGAGTATTGTCTTAATCGGGTTAATATCGAATTATTGTTGTCCATGTAAACGTACTGATTGACTCAGATATGGAGAATTTTAGATCCCTTTAGTGATTTTATTGCAGAGAAGGGCCTAGCAACAAATCAAATTATTTTTTTAGCAGAAGTTGGCGACTGTCCTGCACTTGATACGGCTCTCCAGCACATATCGCACCTGCTGCATATGCGAGTTGAGAGAGCAGGTACAGGCTACGACCACATTCATCTGGATAGATCATTTTTTTTTAAAAAACGCTCTCCCTCTACACTGGCTTTTCAAACATTCTGCAAAAATTGCTCATCCACAGTGAAACGTCTGAAAACGCTCATATCCCTATACTGCGCATGCATAAAAACTGCAGTACAACATCATCCACTATCTTGTTTGTTTTGAGTTGAATGGGTCACATGACTGCATCACATGACTAAAAATACATTATCGTTTTTGAATAGCTCCATTGTATCAGTCCACACTACAATGTGAAAATGTCATTTTTAAATCGATCCACTTGGGAGAGTGTTTTCGAAAAGACAAAAAAACGCCATCTCAGTGTGGACGTGAACCCAAAACCGAGAGAAAAAGATGCGTTTTCAAATTTATCCGGATGAATGTCGACATAGCCTTAGTGTTTAACCACCAGTGTTTAAAACCAGACTGAGCTGGCATTGCACGAACCTATCTTCATAAAAACCAATCACTGATCACCATTGTTTGTCCCATCCATAGACGTCTTTGTTCTTAGTTTTAAACTCTATTCTTGGCTATATTTACAAGTAATAAAAGCACGTTATTCTATCCATAACTGTTTTCCTTCATGTTTGTTTCTATTCCATAAGTGTCTTCAGGAAATCTTCATGTTTCACATTTTGATATGCAAATGATCACGATTATTCAATGAATAGACAAATTAGCCCGTGACGTCATCGGGTGAGTTCTTTTATTCTAGTATTTGAGCGTTACTTTCCCCTGAAAGGAGTTGGCAACACTCTATGTGTGTGTGTGTGTGTGAAAGAGAGAGAGAGAGAGAGAGAGAGAGAGAGAGAGAGAGAGAGAAAATTCGAGTGAAAATTTTTGCGTGATTGTGAAAATGAAGTTGTATCTGCAGGAAGATTTTCCAATAATTATCCGTGGAAGTATACACTGTGTGTGTTTGTGAATGAGTGTGTTTGTGTGTGTGTGTGTGTGTGTGTGTGTGTGCTTTACAGACATACCAAATTCTCTATTACTGTCACATGATACTCTTATAATTTCACCAAAGTGATACATGTATGTATTTGTTACTAGGAGACTTAAGGTTGTTAAATCTGTATGGCTGTATCAGTATGTAGCTCTCTCTCTCTCTCTCTGTGTGTGTGTGTGTGTTTGTGTGTGTGTGTGTGTGTGTGTGTGAGTTAGTGAGTGTAGGAAGGCTCATTTGAATGGTTGCTATGGTTACAAACTACTGCTAAACTGAAAGGCAAAACCAAATGGTGCATCTCTCTGCTTTTTCTGCTTTTTCCTCTGTCATTCTAAAAATCATTTTGTCTGTTTTCTATCTGTCATGACTATCCCTCATTATTCACAACAGGCTCTATTTATTTATTTATTTATTTATTTATTTACATGCATGCTTGTTGTGAACTGATTAAGTAAAAAAAGTTTATTATTATTATTAATCTTCCTCAGTGCCCTTTCTCTTATTTGTGACTTAAGGCTATTTCTCATTTCATTTTATTATTATTTTAATTAAACTCTCATTTAATTAATATCCACATGTGCTTACTTCATTCTTCGCCAGCTTTCTTTCTCTCTCTCTCTCTCTCTCTCTCTCTCTCTCTGTATCTCCTCCCTCGGTTCTTTTCCTCCCACTCGCTCTCCTCTTCGCCTCTTCCCTCGCTCCAGTCGTTCATCTCAACAGAAGTGAGCGCATTCACAATTAGCATGCGTACCTGCAATTAGCGCTGACAAACCTCCAATAATTATCCTGTAAGAGCTGCCTTTCTTTTGGAGTAAACCCCCTCCCCTCTCTCCCCCTCCCCTCTCATCCTCCCTATAGCGCGTGGCGTGTTTACACCAGGCACTTGGCTCGTGCACTTTTCCTAAATGCCACTGTGTCAACCCCTTAAGAGATATTCTCAAGACACACACACACACACACGTTTGTCACATTATCCTTATTAGGAACTTCTAGTGACATAATTATTAATGCAGCTAATTAATGCTAGCAGTTCTATAACCATCAAACCTGACCAGGTAGAACAAGCACGAAAGGGACAAAAAAACCTGACCAGCTGAGACCAATCACCAGGTAACTGTCCCAACCTTAACCTCCTTTCATTCATCCATCCATCCATTTTCTGTGCCGCTTATCCAACACAGGGTCACAGGGAGCCTGGAGCCTATCCCAGGGGACTCAGGGCACAAGGCAGGGGACACCCTGGACAGGGTGCCAACCCATTGCAGTGCTCAATCGCACATCCATTCACACACTATAGACAATTTGGAAATGCCAATCAGCTTACATTGCATGTCTTTGGACTGTGGGAGGAAACCGGAGTACCCCGAGGAAACCCCCGAAGCACAGGGAGAACATGTAAACTCCACACATGCAGGGTGGGGGCGGGATTTGAACCCCCAACCCAGGAGGTGCGAGGCAAACGTGCTAATATGCTAAACATGCTTTACTGTATATATAAAAAAATTCCTCTTGTTTGTTGCCATTTAACCCATTTTGATTTATTAATTTCAAAGACACACACACACACATACACACACAGACACACACACACACACACACGTTGCACATTTGTCGGTGACTAAGTGTTTGCCTCTGCATTACTGCTAATGAGAATGGCAGGAAACAATAACAAGTTTCCTTCAGGCATTTCGAAAGGAATAGAAAGAAAGATGGAGTGAGCAAAAGGAAGGGGAGGAAAGAAGGAGTGAGAGATGGTGTGGATTCTTAACAGGATAAGCTCAAAGGATATTTATGACATCTGTTGGACATTGACTGTGTACCATAGGCCTGAGTGATGTATAATATTCTGTCAATATTGCAATAAATGAAGCATACTCAGAAAGAAATTGCAATGTAATTAGTACTTTTACAACAACATCCAACACAGTCATTCTCAAACTGCCCATTAAAAGCTATATGTGTAACACTTGGTAAACAATGCATTTTTTTTTACACACATTAAAGGAGCTGTTTGTAATTTTTAGAGCGCAATGAATTACAATTACTATGAAAATATTGACAAGCCTTCCAAGAGTAACCAACCCCTACTCACCATACATATGCCAAGTGCCTTTTAAGGAAAAGGGGTGGAGCTGAGCAGTTTTTTTTTAGTAAAGGACTAATTTTCCAGCCCAGAAAAAATTATAAACAGAAGCCTGAAATAAATAAACTATCCACATCTATTTCACAGGAATAGACTAGAAACTGTGCCTTTAAATTACCTTTAAAAAGATAAATAAAAAAAAAGGGTCACTGCTGTTGTGCAGGCAAAATTAAATATTCTGATATGTATCACGAAGGTTTTGTGATATAATACCCCTGGTGTGCCATTCTGTCAGCTGATCAACCAACTGGTGTCTCATTCTGTCGAAACACCTTCAGTGTGCGCTACACATTTGCATGCTGTCTCACTTTCTCTTTCTTCATCAACCTTTCTCTGTCTGTCGATATCTTGTATCATCTGTCTGTCACGCTCTTCCTCACTGGCCTTTCAAAACGAAGCTCATTGTGCTTCAGAATCAATTTCTTTTAAAGCTTTTATGTTAACAGAGTGTGCTTTGATTTTTATTCAATAGGCTGGCACACACTCTGAATCTCAAGGTTCAGTCGACATAAAGGATTTTATTTGTTCTCTGCACTACAATGCATTACAACCTATAAAAAAACAGTAACAAATGCACAAGCCTCCCTTTAGAAGTAATGCATCAAACCATAAACTATAAGCATTACGTCTGTGGAATTTGCACGATAACAGTTGTGTGACAACTCGCCTTGACTCGTTAGAGGGGCATTTTACTCAAATGGCTTGTGAAAAATCTTTCTTTTGTATTGCAGTTAATGGAAATGGCTTAAAGGAAGAACAATTGTGTTGACTCCCTAGAGTTGCAGCTTATACAGTAGAAATGGCTTATGCAAAAATATCTGGCTTGATTTGTTTGAATTCCTCTACTTATTTTAGTTAACTTGTACAGAGTGTATGTATGAAGCAAATTCAAAAATCTTTGAAAGGGATATTCTAATATTTTTCAGCCTAATATGGATCTTCATCATCTGTATTTATGTGTGATTACCCTAGAGAACAATTTTGACGTTTCTCTGTACTAAGAAAAGATCAGCAAACATATTTACTCAAAAATCAATCATCATTTAGTCTAAGGCCAGCTGTTGTATAAAGTTTTGTAGAATGCTTCATGAATGCTGCATGTTTCATGATTGCTTCAGAGAAAGATATTTATCAATTAAGCTCTAAAAAAGAAATCTTTCAGAATATTAGTATTTTTTTCTGTGGCTGTGTAACAGTGTATTTGCAAATGTAGCTTTAACACAGAAATGCCCCAGATTCTGCCTGATATCACATGGATACCACCAAAATGTTCAGGAAAGTGGAATGTTAGATAAAACTATATTACACAGCTTTGGTTAGATATTCTCTCCATTTTTTGTTAGAGTATAAGTTCTAGTGTTAAACTTGTCCTGTACTGTCACGCATATATTTTTAAAACATTTATTGACAGAAATCAGCAACTGCCCATAAACTTCCATTATAAATGATTCCTAAGTAAATAGATTTTTGTTTCTTTTGTCATTACAGGGAAACATGTGAAAATGAATGTCTTTGGTAATCACTCATTTTACAGATGGATATCACAACGGATATAAATTAGGGGGGAAAATTCTGGAGGATTTGGTTTAAAGATAGATGTTAAATTGAGAAGTTTGGCAAACTTGTTGCTAAATTCGACAGCATGTATGACAGAATTGTCTGTAGGCTTTCGACGTTTCCATGGACCCTGTCCAAAAAAACTACTAGCTATTAATTAGTAGTGAAGGCTGAAGAAGAGAAAGCATATGACACATTTTTCTAAACTCTCTCCCTGTCTCCCTTCCTCCAGGGACTGCGTCTTCACTTCACTGCCATGCTTGTCAGCCTCGGCCTCTTTCCCTCCTTCCGCCGTACCCTCTCCTCGCCCTCCGTCCTCCCTTCACCTTCCAGACTCCCTCTTTTCTCCTTTGTGCTCCTCCTGTCGCTGCTCCTCTTCCCAGCTTGCGAGTCGCGACGGGGCGGTGGGGGCATGGCTGGGGGTGTGGCCACTGGCAACATCATTGGGCCTCCCCATTACTCTCCACCAAATCCGGTGGCATCAGTGCCCAAGTTGGCGCAAGGCCTTAGCATTGCCGTGGTGCTTGTGGGCAACTCGAGTGAGGTGGCGCTGGCTGAGGGCCTAGAAAAGGAGGACTTCCTGCATGTACCGCTGGCACCCAAGCTCGACCTGGTCACCATGAATGAAACAGACCCAAAGAGCATCATCACGCGCATATGTGCGCTCATGTCCCGCCACTGGCTCCAGGGCGTCGTGTTTGGAGATGACACAGACCACGAGGCCATTGCCCAGATCCTTGACTTCATCTCAGCGCAGACCCACATCCCCATCCTGGGCATCCGTGGAGGCTCCTCCATGATCATGGCTGCCAAGGTAATGTCCCATCTCAAGCATGTCTCTTTCTCTATTGTTAAGTATCTCATTGAGGGTTTCTTTCAGCATCCCTTCTATCCTCTGGTCTGTTCTCTCAGAAATAAACGTATCAAACTGTACTTTTCCTTGCAGCTGGCATCAAAGTTAATATTTTGTACCTTTAGTATGTATCTTTCAGTTGGAAACATGAAGTTAAGGTAAATAACTAGACCTCAAGGACCATTTTATCCTTAAACCACATGCACATTCCTAAGTACAATATACGAATTAAAGATACAAAGGATGTAACCTTGATGGTACCATCAAAGTGACAAGGAAATGCCTTTATTTCTGAGAGTGTAACATCTTCTGGCAAATTTTTCTAATTTGTCTCTGTTCTCTTTCTTTCTGCCCTCTTTTGGTCTCATGACCCTTTTTTGTCTCTATCCAATGCCATGTTGAGGTTTGTAGACATGGGGTGGAAAAGGTGGGGTAAGAGTACACTTATTATGGTGACACTTAATTATGTACATGTTCAAATTCCATTTGCAAATTATCTGATTTTGTGCAAAACGAATGGCTGCGTAATGACATTACTGTGCTGGCTTAATAGTTGCTGGATAATTCTGAATACTTAATGGATGTGGTTAAAATACCTACAATACTCCAGTGATAATATGATAGGATTAATTAAGCCTGCATGAATTGCATAGGAAGAATGAGCCTCTCAGAGATGTGATTTGAGGTCAGATTTAGGGTTGACCACACCCAATATTCAATCTTTTTTTTTTGTACTAATTTATCTGATTTCTCTCTCTTGCTCTTTTGGTCTCTCTAATTCCTTCAATCTGTCTTCTCTTTTGTGTTGACGTTCTTCTGCTTCTGTTTTTTGGTCATTCTAGCTGTCCTTTTGTCTTTTACCTCTTTTAGACTTTTGCTTTTTGGCTTCTTCTCTCTTACCTTTAGCCTCTGTCTCTGTTGGTTTCTCTGTTTTTCTATTTGTCTTCTTTTTCATTCATTCATCTTCACTAACTGCTCTATCCTGCTCAGGGTCACTGTGATTTCTACAGTATATCGCTCTGTGGCATCTATCTCTTGCTGTATTGGTCTCTCTCTATTTTTCTATCTGTCTTATCTCTTTTGGTCACACTACCTCTTGGATTCACCCTTCTCTTTTTTGGTGTATATTAAATATATATGTATATAATGTTGTGTGTTTTATTCAGAGCAATTACAAAGGTGATTGCACTATTGCACCAGTTGGTGAGTGTCATGTAATAAAGCGATCCAGACTGTCCCAGTGTCCAACGTGTCAAAGACTCTTTTATCTGGTCCAAAGCTCGTGGGTAACATGGCTCAAAGGGGATTGAACTAAGCACTTTGAAGTCGAAAGCTGAAGATGTGCTGTGTTAGGTAGTAATGCGATGGGCTCATGGATTCAGTATTAGTATTCCTGTCACTTCTGCTATTACCAGTACATTGCTGCCTTTTGCACCAACAGACTTTGATGAACGACAGCTAGAGAGAATGAAGAAAAGAAAAAAAGGTCAAAGAGTAAGTGGTAAACAGGGAGGAGAAAAAAAGTGTGTGTGAGAGAGAGAGAGAGAGAGAGAGAGAGAAAGAGAGAGAGAGAGAGAGAAGGCCAGGCTAAAAGAACTGGTATTGGTTTTACCCTGTAGAAAGCAGGGGAATGAATAGAAGCAGGGACAGAGATAGAAAAGCTCGTGGAAAGAAAGGAAATGTCAGCACAACTTTTAGCAAATGCCACCGACTGATAGAGTGGGAGTCAAATACAGTTGTTTTGTCATGCTGGAGAAGAAGAAAGGGAACAAGGTAGAAAAAACGAAAAAAGAAAAACAAAAGCACCAGTGTCTCAGCATGAGTCTAAATTGTGATGCTGAGAAATCATTGGACCAACCAATCATATGAATTCCAATAACAATGAGTAAGAAATAAAACATGACAGATCATGCTGCTACAGGAAAATAATCAACAACAGGGTGGTCCCATTTTTTCCTATAACAGCATGTCTCAAAGAGTTTTATTTATGTTATACTGCAATTTGTAGATTAATGATTAAAAAGTTTGATTTATTAATGAACTACACCTCATATTTTACAACCACTTGTAGTTACATTTAATCTTGTGGAACAGCCGTAAACAGTTTTCTCTTCTCATTTCTCATTTTTCTCTCTCTTGATGTTAATAAGACAAAAAAAATAAACTTGCAATTACCAAGAAACTAGAAAGCGCAAAGTCCTATGACACTGGAGACTCCTTCCTTAAATGTTAAATAAATTCCTCCTTACAGAAAGCTTCACCACATCAATAAAATGTTTTCTGTTTTTCCGAGAACAACACATTTGTTTTGTCTTTAGACTTATGAGATTATGTGGCGAATCTTCCATAAAAATCCCTTTGAACTCAGGTTTACTACAGAACAATAGCATATTAAAATGAGCACATTAATATAAACTTGCGATTCGATTTACAGCCAGCGCTACTGTTAGAGCTGCTGTTTTAGAAAGTAATACCTTCCAACCAATCAGATTCAAGAATTCAACAACACGGGGGTATAAATAAAACAATGTAATAATTGGGATGATTCGTTTATTATATTCTATATTTACATGTATTCTTTGTCTGACACTTTATCCAAAGCCACTATATAACTGAGCAGATAATGCTTGAAGTATCTTTCTCAAGGGCCCTGCAGAACTACAGTCCTTTGGCAGTCCATGGGTCTGAACTGATAGCCTTCTGGTCAATAGAGCAGAACCTTAACTGCTGAAATACAGCTGCCACAAAAATAATAATCCTTCCCTAGAATGGATCCAAAATATCTTTCTGCATGACATCATCAGTGTACGGTGTATCTCTGATTACATTTTACTGCAGAATGAAATTATGACATGACAGAGATTTGAACTGCCTGACCAAAAATTCTTTATCAGTTTATGTATGATCCATCGGTTATTTGTTTTATAATTTAGTTTTATAGTTCTCCCTCTTACAGGAAAAAAAAAACCTTCTTCTTAAGGCTTTAAGTCTTATAGTAATATTACACTACAAGTGATATATATATATATTGAATTGCTCCCTGGTTATAATGCTGCAGGCATACAAAGTAGAAAAATCCTATATATAGGATAGAATATAATGCAATATTTGGTTTTCTTTGTATGGAGGAGAAAGTCACATAATCACTTATCCTTTACATAATCATTGTGATGAATGAAGGCTATTACGGCTCATTCATTCATTCTTAGAGGAATGGAGTGATGTTGTCCTAAAACCTGCTTAGAATTAAACTCTTACACCACTATATGACACCATTAGGTTATATTGTTGCTATGCAAAGACAACAATCACATGCTGTAGTTCCAATAATTAGGCAATACATTTATTGATAATGTACAATGCCCTCCACTAATATTGGCACCCTTGTTAAATATGAGCAAAGAAGACTGTGAAAAATTGTCTTTATTGTTTAACCTTTTGATCTTTAAAAAAATAAAATAAAAATCATAAAAATACTCTGCTCCTATGGATATCAAACAACTGCAAACACAACACAGGTTTATAAAAAACTCTTTGTTAAATATAGGTGTGTAACAATTATTGGCTACCTCTCTGTGTGCTCTAAAACCTCCTCTGGTGTTTATTGGCAAAAAGCTCTATTTTGGTTTCATCTGACCATAGAACCCGATCCCATTTGAAGTTCCAGTAGTGTCTGGCAAACTGAAGATGTTTGAATTTGTTTTTGGATGAGAGTAGAGGCTTTTTTCTTGAAACCCTTCCAACAACTTGTGGTGATGTAGGTGACTTCGGATTGTAGTTTTGGAGACTTTCTGAACCCAAGACGCAACTAACTTCTGCAATTCTCCAGCTGTGATCCTTGGAGATTTTTTGGCCTCTCGAACCATCCTCTTCACAGTGCGTTGAGACAATATAGACACACACAATTCCAGGTTGATTCATAACATTTCCAGTTGACTGGAACTTCTTAATTATTGCCCTGATGGTGGAAATTGGCATCTTCAATGCTTGTGCTATTTTCTTATAGCCACGCCCCATTTTGTGAAGCTCAACAACCTTTTGCCACAAATCACAACTATATTCTTTGGTCTTACCCATTGAAATGAATGACTAAGGGAATTTGGCCTATGTGTTACCTCATATTTATACCCCTGTGAAACCAGAAGTAATGGTTGATCAATTTCCTGTTCCTAGTCACCCAGGTGTACTAAAAAAAAAATAAATATCAGTGGGAATATACTTCAAATATATTTTTCTCATATGAATTCATAGGGGTGTCAATAATTGTTGCACACCTATATTTAACAAAGATATTTTTTTGATAAACCTGTCTTGTGTTTGCAATTGTTTGATATCCATGAGAGCAAAGTATTTTGTGATTTTTTTTTTTTAGCAAAAGATCAAAAGGTTAAACAATAAAGGCAAATGTTCACAGCCTTCTTTGCTCAAATTTACCAAGGGTGCCAGTATTAGTGGAGGGCCCTCTAGCTAGTATTTTTTTTTATTCTTGTCCTTTGCTCTCTCTGCCTGCTTTTGTCTCTTACATTCTTTCCTCTATGTTCTCTCTTTTGCTTTCTCTAATTTCTCAGATAATATTGGATAATTGTGTGCAGAAATCATTCAGGAATCGTATAACAGATGAATTACGGGTGCTGATGATTATGTAGGCATGGAGAACCTTGTCCTTCAACAGAACTAGAACGAGCAGAATATGCAACGTGTACAGTGGTAAATTATGATGGCTACCATGGAAATGATGGGATAGTTGGTTTGGTGCTTGTCTTAGTTCTATAATGAGCTGGCTTTCATATATAGTTATCATATTCATCAAAATATCTCATGCCATCGAGTCACAAGCTCACCTATGGATATTTCTAGCTGCATGAAGTAACAAAGTACATTGTTAATTAAGCAAATGTACCTTACATTTTATTTTCATTCAGCTAATACTTTGGCCTTTTACTTACTACATTCCAAAAGAAAAAAATTCTCCTTTCCATTAACTACATTTTTAAACATTAGGACATAACGTGACCTTTTAGCATCAGGCAGCTTCAAGAAGTCAATCTCCATTCCTAATAAATATAACAGATGTGACAGCAAGAATGAGACCTGATACTCAATACTGTAATCTGTCATTACTGTACATACACTTTATTTGTATAGTAATAGTTAGAAATTAGCATTCAGCTAGTTTGTGGCATTGATATTACGTATTATCATGCTGTCTAACATTTGAGAGATTAGGAATAAAGCTGTTCTAAGTTAGCCTTAGCCAATTTTTTATTTTCTGACTTTCCTTGGATCCTTGGTGAAAGAAGCACTAAATTACCATCTGTAACTAAAATCAGGGTGTGATGTAAGGTAGGCAGCTTTTCCTTTTGTGAAAAAGGAACTTACTTTTTAATACTTCTTAGTAAATTTAAGAGTTTATGATTTGCTACTTTAACTTCACTTCAGAATTTGAAGCTGTACTTCAAAAGGGATTTATTTGGATGATTAGTTTTTCATTTAGTTGAGTATAAGAATTTCAGTACTCTTACTGTCTATCTATTTTTAAAGTTATAAATATGTAGGCTTGCCTTTAATAGTACTCTTTTATTAATATTTTAGTAAAGTTGTGTGTAAAAATGACCAGTAGATTCACAAAATGTGGGTCATGCTGATTATCTTCATACTCATTTGCGTCATTCTTGCCTACATTTATAATTAGCTCTTAAAAGTTGTTCTACGCCAGATTCCTCAAAGAAGCTTTGATTACAGCTTTGTAATAGCTGTCATTCTCTCAACTGGTTTCATGATGTTTCCACCTGGGACACGTTTCCAGCAGTCTTCAACAAGTTTCCACACAGGCTGTGCGCTTGTTGGCTGCTGTTCCTAACGAGAATTGTAAACAAAAACTACTTGCTTGGGGACATTTAACAGATATGATCCCACAAAGAGATATGTGAAATGTGTGCTTATGTTCATATAAGATATGCATGTGACTATCCTGTAACTGGGCATGTACTTTATGTACTGTTACAAATGGATTACAGCAGTAAACTTTTATCTAAAGTATGCAAGTGCATGTTAACAGATTTAACAGGACATGCTTGCACAGGCCATTATATGTGTGTGATAAGGTGAGAATAATTACATTTGTATGAACTGTGGGTTTTCCAGTAATACTGTTCTTTTTGTTTCTATCAGGATATGTTTTAATTTACCTACATTATGGGGTAAAACTGACAGTAAACCTGTTATCATATTACAGCACATATACAGAGGTGTACATTTTCTACAATTTTTGAAGATATACTTGAAAACTTCACTTGCTCTGTTTGCTAAGCGAAAAAACGCAATTTACTAAGGGAACATTTGTTTTACCTTTGCTTCATGTCGACTTTATAGGTGAACTTTGACCTGCAAAATTGCAAATTAAGGTCAGGACTTTGACTTGGCCAATCCAAAACATTAACTTTATTCTTCTTTAACCATTCTTTGGTTGAGTGACTTGTGTGCTTAGGGTCGTTGTCTTGCTGCATGACCCACTTTCTCTTGAGATTCAGATCACAGACAGATGTCCTGACATTTTCCTTTAGAATTCGCTGATATACTTCAGAATTCAATGTTCCTTCGATGAAGGCAAGCCGTCCTGGGCCAGATGCAGCAAAACAGGCCCAAATATATAGATTTATTATTGCTTTCAAAATGGGAACTGCAGAATGCACTAATAGAGGCCCATTGGGGCAAAAATCACGTTGCCCTATGCTCATTCCATGAACATCTTCAGTGGAGCAGGAGCAGCAGACACAACGAGTAATCTCAAGGTTGTCAGATCACAGTGTTTATGCCAAATTTGGAGAGTTTAAACAAATTCCGAGGCAGCCAAGATCTTGTTTTATAGCAAATAATTTAGTTATATCTAATAAATTTCCACAGACAAAGTGTAAGTGCAAAATGTGTTTCTGTGATATACAGAACTACTTCTATTGTAAGATATATTGGGAGAGGGAAAGGGAGTTTATGGAGTGGATAATATCTGTAAATCAGAAATACGTGTACACCACAGTGACCTTGTTTCCCATGCTAAAGCTGAGAAAAAGAGGGAAAATGTGCCTCCATTTTCCAATGGAGATTATTATTATTTTTTTGGGCCAGTTTCAGTTTTTTGTGTGGTTTTTGAGATGTAATTGGGCTGGAAATTTTGCTGAAACTTGGCAAACCTGATTGCTCTTCTGTTGGTGGTAAAGTTCTGTTCATTCTTTCTGCTTGGTAGGGTTTTCTTGTTAGCAGTGTAGAGCTTACACTAAAATGTGGATTTGCACATTGTAGTTTGTACATACAATAGGTAGTGTTGGTTTATGATGTTACAACTTTTATATCAGCTACACTTAAAAATAAGTAGACAATACCTGTTAGTGTGTAGGGAATAGTCACAAACAGGAACTAAAATTCTTACTGAAAAATCAGCAGCCCATAAAAACTTATTACACATTTATTATCATTGTTACAGACATGCATTTACATATGATATATTGCTGTAATGCATCTATACAAATGCATACATTCTCAGTATACAGTCGATTGCATGTATAGTTTATGTGTAACTACACAGGTAGTATAGAGAGCAGTTTAAAGTTTTGGAACAAATTATTAACAAAACAAATTTGCTTTATAAAGATTTAGACAATTATAATAAAGGTTTTAAATAAGATTAAGAACAATTCAGCACATTGAAATGGCAATTAAAATAAAAATATATGTCATATAAGGCATAATATTAGCTTTATGACATGTATAAAAATATATATGAATTATACATCACCAAAAAATATATAAATTTTCCTAGCTGTAATCTATATATTCTTCTGTTAGAATTGAAACTCCTGCTTTCTTCAATAAATTACTGTATAGTGTATGTTTATTTTACATTTATCAGTTACTGTTAAATGAAATAAAATTGATCAATACTGCTGTATAACAGTGCAAGCCATTTTGATTAAATGTATTTTTACAGATTTAAACAAGTCACTGTTGAATGGCCATATGAATGCTACTAAAAAGAGATGGAGAATATGGAGAACAGGAAAGAGGAGGGATAAACATGCCATCTGGAGACAGAGATGGGTAGATTAGGAGCACACTGTACACTCCAAGAGAGAAGGAAAAGAAAGAAAAAGAAGGGGGGTGTTATGAAACGAAGCGAGCTGTGGGGGTGTCAAATAAAGGATGCTTCTCAACATGCAATTACAACATGTTTAAGTTTGAAAAAGGAAGATTTAAAAAAAAAAAAGCGGAACAGCAGAAAGAAGGCAGAACCTGAGCATTGGAGTCATCATCCGGGGACATAGAAAGATACAGAGGAAGAGAAAGTGAGATGAGAAGGAGGCACAGGAAGCTGAGAGAAAGGCGCACAAAGTCAGAAAAAAAAACATGCAAGCGAGTAGCTGCAGTTGGGAGATGCAGATGGAGAGCGAGAAAAAGCATGTGAACAAAAAGGAGAGGAGAAGAGAGAGAGGAGGGCGGGGTGGATTGAGGAGGAGGGAGATCTGTGACATGCCACAGGAGGAGGTGGTTAAATAGAGGGGATTGAGGAGTGTTTTCAACCCTGTCTTTTTCTTAATAATTACCTCGCTCTCACTCCCCCTCTCTCACACACACTCACACACACACACACACACTAGCTCTGTGGGCTGAATCGGTTACCATGGCAACCAGTGGCACATACATTTCTATATATATATATATATATATATATATATATATATATATATATATATATATATATATATATATATATATAAGGATGCTGAGAGAGAGAGAGAGAGAGAGAGAGAGAGAGAGAGAACGTGCGAGAGCAGAATGGAGAGAAATCAGCTGAGATAGAAAGAGAGAGTGTGTATTTGAGGGAGTTGATGGGGGGTAATAGCTTCAGGAGTTGATAGTAGAGATGCAGAGGACATGTCAAAAGGGATGATCTTGTGCACACACACACACACACACACACACATGAACATGAAAAGAAATAGAAAAAAGAAATAACTTTAACAAGTGAAGGAGAGTGAGAGTTTTAACTTAGCTTAGCATCACATTTTAAATAATTTATTAAAAAGCCATTTTGAATTAAAAATAAGTCTTACATCATCATTGCGGTGTGTAACTATTCTAAATTCATCGTGTGGTCTAAAGCACAATGTGTAATCCTACAGCACAATAATTCCTCATGATTGTCTCTGTACCAAGCTGGAAAGCCTTCATACAGCCAAACAGATCAATCAAGCCTGTAGAGAGAGAACAGAAACACAGGCCACATCCAAGAATAAAACCCACAACTCTCATTTAGACCTGGTCCAAAATGTTTATGACAAAGAACAAACCTATAGGGCCTATAAAAGTTCAACAAAACTCCATCCACCCTTTTTAAAATAATTATATTCTGCTATGCTGGGAAACATTTCTAATTTCTTTATTTGTATGCTCCTTCACTGTAAATTGCTTATTAATTGGGGAAATCAAAATCCTCACCCCTGCTCTGTGATAAATCTCTAACCCTTCTCTCAGCTTATCTAAGGTGAGGATCCCATCAACAAACTAATAACTGTGAGGAGCCATTAATCACCACTACAACATCTATAACATTCCCCAGCTGCTGTGAATACTCTGAAACATGTTGATGAAATTACAGATTCATTACAAAGTGAGTTCAAGTAGAAACTATTTTAGAAAGCTGAGAACCTTCAACTATGCAAAGAAATATCGATTAGCTTTTTTTTTTCCTAAGATTGTACTTATGTATGAAACAAATGCAGTGGGGAAATATTATGCATTGCATATTGTGTCACTTACCATCAGATTTAAAGTAGTAAATGCTTGTTAGATAAAGATGGGGCTTTGAAGATTCGCAGAGGGTTTTGGTCATTCTGTGAAGCTTGTGTTGACCAATCAGCAATGTGTATGGGAAGCTCCACCCAAGCAGTTTCAGAAACGTTCCAAAATTGAGCAGAATGTGGCTCTTTGGTTAAAGTTCAAATCCCAGCACAAACAAGTTGCCACTGTTGGGCCTTCAACCGCTCATTTGTATCCTGTCTAAACTTTAAGTTGTTGGATAAAATTGTCAGCCAAATATAGTATGTTAAAAAGAAAATATTACACATTATATAATAGAAAAGGTAAACCTATGACCCAAGAATTAAAACTGTCCTTCGTTCCTCCAGATGAAATATACCTAAAGTTCTTGAAAAGGTTCCTGCAGTGGAAACACACAATCTTTGCAGCTCAGTCGTCAAGCTACACAACAAAGAATCTATTGTTAAATAATATACTTGACTATATAGTGGGCAACCTTGCTGAATTCTTTTCTGAATCCTCATAAAAATCCTTGCCCAACCAATCCAATCCCATTACACACCAAGAAGAGATTGTTCATTAGAGCTAGCAACTTGCTTAAGCTGAATATTCATATTCGCACAGAAAGGCACTTTAATCGTATTTTGTAGTCAAGAAACAATAATATCACCAGCCTCCCGGTTCTTCAAAAGCTCTATTTTGAAAGTAGAAGCACTACTGCCCTTGTTAAACCAGTAGGTAGTCTTGCAACACCAAAGAACCATTTAAAAATCTCATACATTCCAAGTCCTTGACAAAAACATTTATAAGATTGCTTCGGTATGCCATCAATACCAGGTGCACAGCCAAATGAAAGCTGCTGAACAGCAATAGTTAGTTCCTGGAATTCAATATCAGTGTGCAGTGATTTGATTTGTACTGTCCCCAATTTAAGCAGTCCCATCAATAACTCCTCTCTACAAGATGGATCACAAGCATCAGTACAGTAAAGGTCTGGATAAAAGTCAGTGGCAATCTGCAGGCTCTATAGTCAAAGTTCTGAGACTAGCTCAAATCCATGTTAAAGAAATGGGTAGAAATTCTTTTTTGAAAGCACTTGTATCTTTAACCTATTCGTCAAAATATTCTGCAAATAGTCTTGGTAATAGCAGTAGTGTGTGTAGCTCAGGGGTTAGACTGATCCCTGTTTTGGTCCACTACATACTGCTCCTCCTCTGCCAATAGCAATTCAGTGTTTTCATTTGTTTATGCTCTTTGTGGGCACTTATGCCTTTTTTTCCTGACATTGCTGCTCTCAATACATTGTGTACTCACACACATCTTTCCTCTGTGCCACAATCTGCAATACATTCGAAGTAAACTCATCTGAAAACATACCTCTCTGTTAAATGGCACCATCCCACTTAACAAAATGAGAAAGTTCACGCTTAATGTCCTCTTTAGGAGAAAATGGTGGTACATTGGAGTAAATAATTTTAGTCACTGGCAAAAGCGATAGGATGAGTAAATAAAAAACTTGTACTTACCACAATTATGGACTTGATTATCTAATTAACTCTAATGCTAGCAATTACATTTATGGCCAGGAAAAAGTAGGAGGTGATACTAATTTAACAAGATAAACAGTTCACACCAGAACCTATGACAGAATGAGATAGACAGGAAGTGTCTTTCATAACAGCTGTCAATCAAACCTTGAATCTGAATGCCTATATGTCCTGGGTGCATTGTAATGGCCACCGCATGACATCATTAACTTGTAGCTAGGTTATTCATATTTATGAACATTCTGTACACGTTTGATTTATTCAAGCACATAACTTATGAGAAAGACCACTGATTAGTCATTAGACAGAACTGGAGTCCAGCTTTGTCACTTGGAAAGGATTAGAAGGGGTTGCCCGAGATGCAGATGGACTCGTATAGAAATTTCTACCAACTATTCAGATCTGTTAAAATACAAACTTTCTAAACGTACAGAAAAGAGTGCACAGAAAAGAAAATTAACAAACTTTAGATGATTTTTTACAGTAGTAATATATGTTTTAATACCAAACAGAGTTGTTTTTTTTAGAGAAATGGGATTGACGTTCATGAAAATATTAGGTGAAATGCAATACACGAACCTGACTAAACCGACTAAACTCTTGCTATCATTTGCTAACACTTATTCGTGTGAAGTAGGGTTTCAGTGCATAGGGTGCATCAAATCAAAGTACTGAACTTGGGTGGATGTAACAACCAAAAGTACGCTCTCGATTTTGACACCTGACTTTGATCAGCTGCAGTGAGATGCACTACTGTAGAGATTGTCTACTGTAGTAGGTGATTCATAAAAGCCTTTTTAAATTTGTCACAAAAAAAGAAAAAGAAAAAAAAAGGACAAGTGGGACCCTCTATAATGCATGACAACGAAATGCAGTTTGCTGGAAAATGATTACACAGTATGTGTAGGAGTGCAGCATTGAAATAGATATTGTAAGATCTGTTTTAATCTTTAAGATTCTGTGGATACTAACATGCTAACTACTCAAATTGTTAGCCTCAGACGTTAGCTTTTATGCTCTGTGTATTTCCCAGTTGCCTAGCAACAGTGTTCTTCCCAAGCACTTGAACACATGAACAGCGCACATCTCAAACGTCCACATGTCAAAATCACAAATTCACTATTTTGTCTTAGAACATTGTGTGAACAATGTTATAAGAATATTGTGATTCATATCACGTTTTTCAGAACATTGCAGAAATGTCACAGTTTTATAATCTATAGAATTTAACGAACAATCTTGATGATGTTCTTTCTTAGCCTGGACTTTATGTACTAACCTGTAAGACCTAGAAATGATCACAGTGAAACATAAATGAATAAATAAAGCTTTAAGAAAAGAGGGATACCCAAATGGTCATTCTCCTACCACATCACACACTCCATCTGGCCACATACCCAGCATGCACCAGAGAGACAGAGAGAAAAAAAACTGTGTGATAGAGACTAATGGTGGACAAATTGCTCATTGTATTATGACTAGACGCAAAACCATTCCCTGAATGTCTCGACATGACAGCTCTAGCCAGACTCAGGTGTTCTTAAATTATCATTGTTATCTTCTACACATGAGTGTGGATTTTATTATCCTCCTGAGTACAAACTCCCTCATGTCCTGGCAAAACAACCAGCATTTCCTCATTGTTTAGCTCAATAAGGAGTGTGTGAACATATGCATGTGTGTGTGCACTAGAGAGATAATGACAGCAGTATTGTTCTCTGCGATTATGCCATTGGTTAGAAAGTGCTGATAATAATCCTCTTCATATTAGATCATGGTTATTGTCGCACAGCTGGGGCAATACAATGCAATAATGCTCTGGCCACCGGCAAGAGGTGAGATTTATGCTTCCATCCCATAATACTCGCTGCTCTGGGATGCCTGTCTTGGGGCCAAGTGTCACCGCACGGGTCCAAACGGTTGCTACGGAGGTGTGGAGTAATCCTGTGTTGGGATGGTGTATTAGGCTTGTATGTGCTGCAAAGACATGCAGTCATACACACACATTGCAATTATATGTCAATTATAGGTGTATAATATCATATATAATTGCAGGAATTACATACAAATTATATTTTGTATATTTTAATTTATTAAAAATAATTAATGCCATATATATCCTAAATAAATAAATAGTTAAAAATTAACAATAGCCACTGACTGAATCATAATTTTTTTCATCTGAATCTCAAATAATGTTCACTACACAGGGTTTAACAATGTCATTTTATACCCTATAAAGTGAGCATATATATTAAATAGGAAGCCATTTCAGATTTGACCCTAATTGTGTGTTGGAGTGCAATTACAGCGTAATATTAGCAGTACACTGTCTTTTCTTAATAATTTATCAACACAGCTGAGGAAAATATTTCTGACAGTGTTCTTTCACATTCTCTGTATAAAAGACTACTAGCTTCAATCTTTAGCTAGCTCCCATGGTTAGTGTCCATGTTTCCTAGTTGCCTAGCAACAGTGTTCTCACAACTTTTTTGACCACTTGACAACATACCTACTAAACATCGCATGCTTTCCACAAAACAATACCTTTCTGATGAGGAGTATTTTTGTGTGTGTGTGTGTTAAGAGGTTTTGTTGGTGATACCTGGTTAGCGTAAGGAATGTTCTAGCAAGAGTGCTCCTTTGGCTTCTCTTTCCTTTGTGTGTTAAAAAATGTTCCAAGAACAAATTCAGCCCCACAAAAGCAATAACATTTCCAGATTTCTTTCAGATTCTGTGAATTTATATTCATTTGCTTATGTTGAATTAACTCTCTGATGTCTTTGTTAGGTGTGTGAATTAGCGACTAAGTGAAATTACACTTGGTCTAAGTCAGACAATTTATATCTATGCTAGTCGAAGGCCCCCTAGTGGTGTGTCTCTGGTGTGTGTGTAAAATCTGTTACTGCAGGGATGAGTGCTCTCTGATCTCTCTCTCTCTCTCTCTCTCTCTCTCTCTCTCTCTCTCTCTCTGTTCATGCTGGTATGATTGTTCCACTGAGGAATGGAATGAAACCTACTGTACAGAGAGATTATTCCGAAGAGCTAGAGAAGGAAGAGAAAGAAATACAATCATGTTCTCTCCAGGTCTTTTAGTGCTAAGTAATTCTGTGACTTGTTTAAATGCGAAAGCAGCCCACGCATTCTCTCCTCTCTGTCTCTCCTTTTCTCTCTCTGTCTTGGCCTCTCATCTGCCATCACATTTGATCTCCTCCTCTTTCTTCTCTTCTTCTCTCTTTATCTCTGCTCCACCCCCCCCCCCCTTTTCTTCTGTTTCTACTCTTCCTCTCCCCTCTTTAGCTTTTCTTTTTTTCTCCTATCCTTTCTTTAACTGTATTCATCCTCTCATCTCATCTCTTTTATCTTTCCTCTTCTGTTTATCAGTCCTCTTTTTATCGAATTTCCTCCCTTTTTGTCTCCTGTCTTTATTCCTTGTTTCCTTTCATCCTGTCTCTATTTATCGCTCCTATCCTTTCCTCACTCCTCTCATCTGCTCTGTCTTCCTTTTATTCCTTCTTTCTTGACCTGTACGTTTGCCACTGTTTCCTGCTTTAGCTCTCCTCTCTTTATCACTCCTCACGTCTCCCTTTAAAAAAAAAGTTTCCTCTCCTCCCCTCTCTTGAGCACTTGTGTGTATTGCCGTCCTCCACTCCTACCTCCTCCACCTGCCCCCCCCCCACCCCCACTTTCTATCCCAAATATTTATATACCTTCTGGTGTCCAGGTGTTTAGTAGAGTTGGACCATATGTTTATTCTGATATTGCAAATGTTCCTTATTTCACTTTTTAAAAATAATTTTTGCTGAACAAAACTTCTGGGTCCAGTGTACGTCCTTCGTGTCCATTTTCTGGTACTTTAAAGTATCTCCCTCTCACAAACACACTCCACACACTCTCTGGGATTCAGTTTCTGATCGTGCTTGGGAGTGGTGTACTAGGCTGAAATGTGCATATGTGTGTGTGTGTGTGTGCTGCTCTTCTCAAAGATCACAGGGGTCTGAGTGTGTGTGATAGATCAAAGGGGAAAGTGGTGAAGACACCAAGCATGCCAATTTTTACAAGGCCTCTGTGTGTGTGTGTGTGTGTGTGTGGTGAACCCGTTCATTGACATGGTGCCAGAGTCAGTACTGACTTGGGTTTGCAGCAGACCCATATATTATCTTGAATTTTTTAGTCATTGCCAATTCCCACCCACTAGCTAGTTCTCTGCACTCGCACAGCAACCTACCAGGGAAAAGTGGGACCTGAGTCTATCCATCCATTCCTCCATCCATCCATTCATCCATTCATTTTACATACTGCTTGTCCTACACAGGGTTATGGGGGACCCAGGGAACTTGGCGCACAAGGTAGGGGACCCCCTGGTGTCAATCCAACACAGGGCACAATTGCACACACATTCACACACAACAGACAATTTGGAGATGCCAGTCATTCTATAGAATATGTCTTTGGACTGGGGGAGGAAACCTGGAGGAAAGCACGGGGAGAACATGCAAACTCCATGCACACAGGGTGGAGGCGGGATTCGAACCCCCCAGTCCTTAGGTATGGGGCAAACATGCTAACCACAAAGCCACCGTGCCCCCATCCCAAAACTATTTTTGACTAATTCCCGACCATATCTATGAACCTGTCATCTTACCTTTTAGGAGGTGTGTTTGCTGTATTTATTAAAAATGGAACTGAATGCTTTTCAGTTGAACTGCTGGTGGTCCACTTGCATTCAAATCCACATATTATGTATCTATCATAATACACCTACATCTATCAGATGCAGGTGTATTATGATGTCCTCAAACTAAAGTGTTAATCAAAGTAGCATTTATAACTCTATTATAAAACAATATGCAGACAAAACAGATAGCTTGCAAGATAAGTATGAAAACTTTAGAAAATATCGAACTTTTATTGGTTGTCCCTCTGAAGAAACCCTTAAAGTTTCTATGTAAAACACTTTAAATAGGCTAAGAAACCTTAATCCTTCAATGAAGCTAAAAAAGAAGATACCTTTATTCTGTATGTATAATCATCACTGGAGCGAAAGTGAAAAGAAAGGCACAAAATAGACTCAACGGCTTGAAACCATCTTGCTCTATTAATATATGCTAATTACTTGAGGATAGCGATGTGGTAACCTCCCCAAAGTTGAGTTGCTCGAGTGGTTGTCATGGTTTCAAAATGACTCAATCTTACTAAACATCTTACCTCGACAGTTCTTGGTTCCAAATCAGGAGCATTTTGGTTAATGGTTTAAAATTAGAGTCTGTGACTCGGTGTGTGTGTGTGTGTGTTTGTTCAGCAGACTACAGTACAGACCATATGTCGCTGTGGGTGGGAGTGTATGCTTGTACGGTTGATATGTATTTATTACCGGCAATTATGCCTCATTATAGGTGTGTGTGAGAGAGTGTGTGCATTTTTTTAGGAGTTTGTTCTCAACATGCCTCACCACATGATGAACCATCACCTCTAGACACCCTGTTTTGTCACAAAAACACACAAGCACGACAAATGAAAAAAGAGGAAGAATCACAGATACGCAGATGGAGGATCCACACACACACACACACACACACACACACACACACAATGGCTGCGGGCTGAGTTGAGTCAACTGTGTGTGATATATGAAGGAAGCGTATTAGTCTCCCTGAAGACATTAACTCTGCTAATGTAACACCAGCACACACACACACACACACACACACACACACACACATTGTGTACACCCCACAATAGCGCCCATGACTCATTTCACATTCTTCACATGTATATTATGCTGTATAATATGACATATAGTGTAATATAATACAATATTTATTGTATTGTATTGTATATAACATAATATATTGTAAAGTATGTTAAACAAAGTAATGTATAAATATTATATAGAATATAATTAAACATGTAGTGTGTATTGTACAAAATACAGTATATAATATTACATATATTGCATGGTAGAGTATAATATAATATAAAGTATAAAATACAATATAATGCATAGTGTATACTATAATATATAATAAAGTAAAATGATATATAATAAACTAAAAAAAGAGCAATCCTGTGAATCAATTATAGGCTGTAATAAATAAAAGAAAAAGGGATTATGGCTTTGTAATATGTTCCCTGCTGAGGTATTGTTGCATGCTCACAGCTCCAGGGTCTCCAATGTATGTATGGAGTTGCACATGTTCTCCTGCTGTTTGCATGGGTTTCTTCTGGGTTCTCCAGTTTCCTTCCACTAACCAAAACATGCAATTAGGTAGATTGGAGTGTGAAATTGCCCCTGTTCAGTGTTCCTGGGGATTGGCTCCAGATCCAGATCCACAGCACCCATGACCAGGATAAAGATGCTGAAGATGTATGGATAAATGAGTTTATGTGATGATGGACAAGGTTTACAGTGTTTCCCAAACCAGTCCTCCAGGACCCAAAACCATTCACATTTTTCTGTCTCCCACCATGCTCCTTCTTGGTATTTAGTGGGCTTGAGTGCTTGGTTTGGGTCCATTGGGGCTTTGGAATGTGTTCAAATGTGGACTGTATTGAGTCCCTGAGGACAAACTTTGGAAACATTGGGGTAGACGAATTTTGCATAGCAGCAGATGGGGTACAGTCAGTAAAACTGTATAACTACAATGATGCATTTATACCCATAACTATACTTTGGTGTAGTATATGGCATATGTTAGGTGACCCTGATAAACTGCCTGCCTACACTAAACTATTTTATCAAGAATGTTCTCATCTGAGACTGAAAGAAGGTCTTGCTCCCTTCTTATATTAAGCATGAAAGCTGAGAGAATCACAAGTTAGAGGGTTAGAGTTTAAGTACAGAGAAGGAAGCACGTCTGTTAATTATATCTGAATCACCAAGAATCAAGAGGACATTTTTGTTCTTCTGACATTTCCCCTGATGTCTCTCATATCTATCTCATCCCCTCCATCTCATTTCCCCTCATCATATCTCTCCTTTTTCAATAATGTAATATGGCAGTCAGGTAGAGGTACAGCCTCCATCTCTCTCTTCACCTCTGGAATGTTCTAAGAGAGCCACCATTTAAATATAGAACCTGATATCCATTTAAATATAGAACCCTTGGGGCCCTTGTTGTCATGACGAGTGAGAGGCCCTGGCCTGTGACCATGGTGATATGCAAAGGAACTTGGTATCTAGATGGGCGAGGGACAGAGGCATGACATGATGACATAACAGTGTCGTAGCAGTTGTTTTGACACAAGCTCTGTTCTGTCCCTTTCTGAATCATTGCCTACAAACACACACATTTACTTGTGCGTGCACACACACACACACACACACACACACACACACACACACACACACACATCACACATGCCCTTAGGTATCTTATCAGATCATTTGGTGAGTAGTAAATACTGTGTGGACATCCTGTGCTATGCACACATACACACATATGTGTTGTTAATCAAGGTGTATGTATATTTCCCAAGACATTTCTAACTTACACACCCAATAAACTCACACAGCCTCTGCAGTGATATACAATATCATTCAATATACAATATTTATCATACAGCACAGTGTAATATTTATGTAGCTTGTTCAGCAGTTTAAAACATGAAAAAGGAAAAGGGGACACACACACACACACACCAACACGCACACACACACACACACACACACACACACGCACGCACGCACACACACACACACACACACACACACACAGACAGTCCAGTATTACTATGTGTGGGATATGTCCATCAAGTTACAGCGCCCTTCACTAATATTGGCACCATTGGTAAATATAAGCAAAAAAGGCTGTGTAAATTGTCTTTATTGTTCAACCTTCTGATCTTTTCATAAGAAAATCACAAAAATACTCTGCTCTCATGGATATCAAACAATTGAAAACAAAATTCAGGTTTTACCAAGGGTGCCAATATTAGTGGAGGGCACTGTATGTGTTACAGTAGCTAAATAATGCTGACTCTCCACCTAACCCTACAGTCTCAATCCTAATCTCACCCTAACTCTTAATCCTATCCTAGATAACTCTAACCTCACTCACCCTACCGTAATCCTTTACGTTATCCTCACAAACTCCAAATCCTAATCCCTAACCTCACTAACCCTACCCTAATCCTTTACTTTAACCTCAATAACCCCTAAACCTATTCTTTAACTCTAACCTCCCTAACCCCTAATCCTAATCACTAATCTCAGTTACCCTACCCTAATCCTTAACTATAACCTCTGTAATCCCTAATCCTAATCCCTAACCTCACTTACCCTGCCCTAATCCTTTACTCTAACCTCACTAACTCCTAATCCTAATCCCTAAAATCATTTACCCTACCCTATTCCTTAACTATAACCTCAGTAACCCCAATCCTAATCCCTAACCTCATTTACCCTGCCCTAATCCTTTACTCTAACCTCACTAACTCCTAATCCTAATCCCTAACCTCATTTACCCAACCCCAATCCATAATTTTAACTTCACCAACCTTAATCCTAATACCTAATCTCACTAACCCTACACTAATCCCTATCCTTAACATCATTAACCCTAATCCTAAACCATACCCCCATTAACCATAATTCTAACTCCTAACGCTAACCTCACTATCCCTAATCCCTCACCTTTTTTCACCATATGTAAACACAGAGTCTAATGGCTTATGATGGGGTAGTCATTGAAATATCATTTAAGACCCTATCATTACCCCTAACCTCACCTAATGTTAACCTCAATATCCAAAAAGAGAACCTTTTGTACCACAAAGAGCTAAATCCATGCCCACACACACTCACACACATACAGATGGACACGCTTAAAGTGAGATATTTTTCTAGAACCATACTGATGTTTCTACGAGATTATTAGTCAGGTTTAATGTGCTGAAGGGCTTGTTCTTATGGGAGACAAATTCTTGTGCATTACTGCAGCACACTCTGTGAATGTGTGTGTGTGTGTGTGTGTGTGTTTGTGTGTATGTGTGTGTGTGTGTGCGTGTGTGTGTTGCAGTGCTGAATGCTCCAGTATAGAGTACATATTTGTGTCTACGTGCAATTTTGTTTGTTTGTGTGTATATATGAGTGTGTGTACTTGTGTGTGTGTGTGTATGTGTGTACAGTGCATCGGAGTGCAAGTGGATATTTTTTCACTCTAATGGCATCTTTAGCGAGACCGTTACGATGGAAACCATGTTGCCATGGAAACGCTGCATGTCTCTTTGAATTAGACATCTCTCCTGACTTCCTCCCATCTCTCTCCCATTCTCTCTCTCTCTCTCTCTCTCTCTCTCTCTCTCTCTCTCTCTCTCTAGGAATGCTGTAGCTCTAAATGCACTTGTGTGTGTGAAATGTGTTATCGGTGCCGCTTGCTGACCCTTGGGCGCACTTTCTCTCCATGACATAAAAAAAATCACATCTATCCTTTCCTTTCCTTCATGTTTTTGTCACTCTTACAGTGCCAGTTGCACCAGTTCTCTACAGCCCTATTCCATGGCATTCGTTTTCCGTGGGCCAGTGAGATTATTCCACCCTTTAAAGGTGCTACTCAGGTGTGATTTTATTTTCATACGGATCCTTTCAGTGGCCTACTGTAGCCAAAATTCTGTTTTTTTGACAAGCCAGGTCCTCAGTTTCTCTATGTAATTGGTTGCTTTTGAATGACTGCAATTTGTAAGGTGGATGTGTTTCATGACTGTAATTTTAATGCAAACAGTAAATGCATGTATGTAGAGTATGTGATAAAATAACGTGAATTTAATAGTAAAATGGCGTATCAGAAGAAATAAAGTATGGGAAATGCACTAGTTTTTCTCTATGAATCTGGTATTTGGCATTTTGGTAGTTTGCTTGTTGGAAACAGGAAACTGTATTGTTGGGAGATTGCAGGTTCGAATCCTGATGATGCCACAGCCACCCATGGCCGGGAGCCAGAGAGAAAAAATTGGCCGTGCTCTCTGGGTGAGACGGATGGCATACTCTCTCTCCCCTGTCAATCACTGTGACACTAGCCAATTGTGAGTGTCTGTGAGCTCACAATATATGTGTATCGGGTGGATAGCGCTTTCCTCTGAGTGTATTACGCTGCCACATGAGCATCAGTTAGAAAAAATGCAGCTGGCTCGAAGAAAGCACATGTTAGCTTCACCCTCCCTGGTTGGTACATAGCTGCCGTATGATAGGGGAGAACTGGATGTTGGGTGAGAATTGGCAGGTGATAAAATGAAGAAACTTCACTCACCCCCACTTTAGATTTAAATCTGCAGAAAAATCATGAATGTAATTTTCTCTTATTAAATAATACGATTAAAAATGTAATCAAACATCCAGGTTCTTGGGTAAAGGAACTTGTCACATATTATTTAATAGTCGCCTGGATGCAAAAGTTTTGTCAGGGAATTAAAACCATGCTGAGAAATGAATACATTCTGTTGAGGGCTGTATTATGTTCTTAATCCTTTTTCCGTTTAGTCTCTTTTTTGTTCTGCCTGTTTGTTGTCAGTGCAGGTGTTCCTTGTGGGAAAGTGTTTGAAGCAGGCAGAAATTCTTGTTTAAAACAGAGGCGAGCGAGTATCTGGAGTGTCTTGATTTAGAAATATGAAGACAGGTAGACTTCATTGACAGGAAACTTAAAGAAATAATTGCCTGTGTAAAGAGATAGGCAGAGGAGAGGTGAGAGAGGGAGAGAAGAAGAGTGGTGGGACTGGAGTGGCGAGATAAGCTGAGAAGCATTGGATAACAGATGTAAGAAGGGCGTTAGTGACTGTGTGTGTGTGTGTGTGTGTGTGTGTGTGTCTGTGTGTGTGTGTGTGTACGACAGACACACTCAGTGAGGAAAACTGACAGAGGGAGGATTGGGTGAGAGAAAGGAGAGCTTTAAAGAGGGAGAGATGAGAAGAGAAATGAAAAGTGGTGTAGGAGTTTAGGAGGAGGAAAAAAAACAGGCAGAGAGAAAGAGTTGATGGGATGTGAGCTGGAGTGGAAACGAGTGTGTTTAAGATGAAGGGGTAGAGAGAAACACACACACACACACACACAGAGAGAGAGAGAGAGAGAGAGAGAGAGAGAGAGAGAGAGAGAGAAAAACAAGCACACTCATTAGACACATACCTACATTAGCGATAGAGAGAAAGTGCAGAGACTGAATGGACACAGGAGAGACCACACACACACACACACACACACACACACACAATCAGAGCTCTTCATAAACGGGGGACATTTTTGCACTTTCAGTGTGCCGCTTAGTTTCACAGCCTAGTGAATAGCTTTGATTCATTAAGCTAATGAAACTTAATGGATCTGTCCCTTTCAGAACTAAATGGTAAACATTGCAACAGAAGAGCCCCTTAGCTATACAGTTATGTGAAAAAATAAGTACACCCCAGGAAAATGGTTGGCTTTTTTAGCATATTTGGACAAGCAAACATTCAATCATCTTTGAAACAGTGCCTTTTAATTCATTTTGGAGTAATTTTCATAATTTAAAATATACTCAGGTATACAAAAATAGACTCAGGTGTTCAAGATTGGGTGCCAGTGATTAGAAGCTGCTTAGGGATTGCAGGTGGAACCTGTCTTATTTATACTCCTCTCATATCTAGTCTTTCAACAGGATGATGGGGGCCTGTGTTTATATCTTAATGGGGACCAGATGATAGGAAGATAGGAATATCTGTCCGTTTTGACCATGTGGGGGCATTTGGCTGGTCCTCACAAAGTAAAATGCTAATTTTTAAAAAACAAAACTGCAGCTTTTATTTAACAAGCTGAAAGAGCCAAATGGTTTCTTTTTGGTTAGTGAAGTTGAGGTTAAGGTTGAAGGTTAGATTTAGTTGTAGGCACAGTATTAATTGGCTGCATTAACAATTATGTCAAAAGAAGGTCCTCACAAGGATAGTAACACACACACACACACACACACACACACACACACACACACAAAGCTGGAGTTCACATATACAAAAAATACATATGTATACATATTCATTTTCACAATAATTCGATCATGTACAGATCACACTTGACAGATCACATATGATAAAACCTACATCTGTGTGAGCTTCATCAAATGCATAACTCAAGCTATGTAGTCACTTTGCAAGCCACCAGTAAATCCAAACATAGGGCTACTTTATTGGCAAATCTTTATTATGGAGGTTTTTTATGATTGTAAAATGTCGCCCTGGTTCAATCTTTTGAATGTTTAACACAAAGCTGGCCTAGAACGTCCTATTTGCCCATTTGATTCGTATTGCAAACACTCAATCACAGACTGTTATTTTTGCAGAACTTGTATCCTTGGCCATCTTGGCAACACTCCCAGGCAAGACCCCTAAACCTGAAATGAATCAACAAAATATAAAGAAAAAAAAACTAAAGTCAGTGTTACAATCTGACAAAAAAAAAAGGGTCTAAATAATTTGTGGTCCTCAGGACGCTCTGCTACTGTGCATGTGCTTTTCTCTATAACGAGCAGGGCAAAGGCCAGACCTGAGCGTGGGCTGAATCCCAAATGTCTTCCTGCCCCCTATAAACTTCCACAACATAGGGTAAACATAATAGCTTCTATAGTAATGTATTAGCCAGTGTGCAGCCTTTAAATATGCTACTATGGATTTCTTCTGTTTTTATAGATACGTCCATCACCTCGGCATTATCTTCATTGATGTTAATTCTTTTGGGCACGGAGAGAAAACTAACACATAATGTGTAGATTATGAGGTAACATTAATCAAAAAACAGACAGGAAAGTCACAGAGACAGTGATGGAATCTGATATGCCTAGCTTTTTCCACTCAGACCTCTTAACAAAGCTCTTTTTATTGAAGGGGTGGGACATGCATGTTAAGGCAGCCATTTTGAGCGTTCCATGCTATCCTAGCACATTCCAACCTGCACACTGTGTCTACTCTTCATACAGTCTCTTGTACGAAACACATCAGATGTTCACCGATGGAGCATCTGAGTCTGTGACGTTTGTGAAAGGAGGACTTTTTTCCATCACCCAACCTGGGGTTTTACATTATTATACTCTGAGGACATAGGCTAGATACTACTGTAAAAACACATCTATCATACACTCATTAGACATGAAACAAATGAATGGGCTATGTTTTTAACACAATTCTTGAAATCTGATCACAACTTTAAACGGATATAATATTTTGTAGTATGCTGTTTATCTGACCACTTGAGTAATCTGGTGTCCAAAGAAAGACTGTATTATTAGTGTAAATGCACTGAGCCTCCTCACACTCTCATTCTCTCTTCCCTGTTTTCTCTCTCTCTTTCCTCTCTGTCACTGTGTGAGATTCCCAGCTATTACTGTTCTTATTGGTGAAATGTTCAGCTATAATTACACTCTCTATTGTCTTTGTTTCCTTTGCTTTTCTCTTTTCAGTCTAACATTGTAAGAGATAGCAGGACGACACATTTAACAACACAAGCCCACTGTATAGAATAGAATACGTGGAATATGTCCATTCACACCCCCCTGTGTGTGTGTGTGTGTGTGTGTGTGTGTGTGTTGCTCCTCTGATGTGGCTCATATCAGTCAGTGATTAATAGCTTTTATTCTCTCTTTTGCTAGCAAGCTTAATGAACCCCAAAGCACTGCGAATTTAATTATCCATGGGTCGAATGGCATTGGAACATATTGACTCCACCTTCTTACTGTCCCCTTCTCTCTCTCTCTCTCTCTCTCTCTCTCTCTCTCTTTGATTGGCATGTCCGACATATTGACACAGAGGTGAATGGCATGCGTTCCAATAAGGCAGTCACCCATCTCCTCCCCTCCCCAATTCCTTCATCTGCTACACAAATGAAAAAACGCACCGCGAACGAGCAGAAAGAGCATGAGACATTGCAACTCGAGCACCGACAGCATGCCATGTGAGGGCCCTTTTTATGATTAGCATATAATGTTGAGGCTAATTTTGGGTCCTGAAGATTGATCTCCTTTGATTACAAATTCATACAAGGATAAAGGAAGGATGAAAGAAGCTTCTTTACAGATTCTTTCAAGGGTTGGTGAATTGGGAGAGAGATGTCTGGAAAAAAGAAAAAAGAAAGAGACAGACCTACAATGGCTGAAAAGGCACAAAGATCGAATGAAATAGAGAGGTTGTTAAAATCAAAGGTTTTTAGGGGTGGGTTGGTGTGACACTGGAAGATGATTCACATCATAGAGTGTTAATATCACACTATGCACTGTGCCTACCTACTATAACAGTGACTAGTGTGACTAAAACAGTGTATAATAACAACTAGTTTAACTAATTAAAAATATATTTTCAAACTAACAGCAGTGCATTTTTGGAGAAATGTACAAACTACAAACATTAATAAAAACAAAGACTGAAAAATGTAAAAGATTATGTTTACTGACCATTTTATACAGCAGACCTGATATGCCAGTTTTCAAGAAGCTGGCTGTTAATATGAAACATTTTGTTTCATACAGTGGACACATTTTATTAAATTGAATAGGACCATTGGCCAAAATACACAATACCCAGTTATACACAAGGACAGGCAGAGAAATAATTAATTGTTTCATTCATCTTCAGCAACTGCTTTATGCTGGTCAGGGTTACAGTAGACTTTTCCTGGCCATGAGGCCGGAATATCTAGCAGTCACTATTGCTAGTTCTATTTCACCCCTCCTTACCACTAGAGGCAGTTCTTGTGTGTGTGTGTGTGTGTGTGTGTGTGTGTGTGTGTGTGTGTGTGTGTGTGTGTGCGCGCATGTGTGTGGCAGCATGCCAAGACCTTTCAACAAGGTGACATAGTGATGTATAAACTGTATTTGCAATAAATATCAGGGTCATTGTTCACCTTTTACATGTATGGCCACATGCACACCATGCGTAGTTATATTCCTAACAGTAGACAATTGATTATGTGTCCTCAGCAACAGCCATAGTAGATGATTTCACTACTAAACCTGATAAGTTAGCTGAATTACACTAACTTGAAATACTAAGGCTATAGTTTGGTTTTCCTCTATCTGCCCCTTATACTCCCCACATGACCAAACAAACAATTCCCACAGTACATTTAGTTCACCATAAACTGGTTTTATAGTCCAGTGCCCAAAAAGGTTCCACCTGCCTCACACAGGTCTTAGGCAAAGAGAGTAACGCAGTCAGGCCCCTAGCAGGTGCTTATACATCCCCATCAATCTTGTCAGTCCCCCCGCTCCCCTCCTATGTGTTTGCCAAAGAAGGGGCTGGGACCAGAGACAGTATGCGTTACAGCTAAAAATATTGCTCATTTGTAAGCGATTATGTCAGATTAGTAAAACCTGATGACAATGTCTCAGGGATACATACTCCAGTTCCTAAACTGGACACCAACCGTCTCAGGGCTCAGAGAATATTCAGTATCTGATCCTAATAAGGTTTGGACCCAAGAAGCTAATAGAGGCATGATTGAGGTGGTTCAATGCAAATGGTTTCTCTCAACATACTGCCTTGGTGAGAAGAAAGATGGTGGTTTCCATTCAATTCTAGATCAAAAGGCCCTGAACTGGTCCTAAAAACCCCTCCTGTGCTTATTTCCTTAGGTTTATTAAATGCTGTGCAACCACAAGACTGATTCACCTGCGCTATGCCTAGTCAAAGTCCTTTTTAAAGACAGGCATTTAAATTCAAAATGCTTCTCTTTGGCCTATCTCTAGCACCAGGGGTGTTTTCAGGATGCATTCAGGTGGCCTTGTCTTCCCTGAGGGCCAGAGGATCAGGATAATAATAGAGTTGGACTCCAAAAGCTACAGAAATGTTTCCCCTTCACAGCAGGAGGGGCACAGGCCCTAGCTTGCCGAAGACACAAGGCTTTTCTAATAAAAGGGGGAGCAGTGGTCCATTGGAAAGAGATAGTCACTACAGAATCTTCAATCGTGGTTCCTCAGTGGGGGTGTGAGGCCCCCCAGTATGTAATCAGAACACATCAACAAGCTGGAACTGAAGATGATCCATTTGGCCCTCAGGTTGTTTCTTAGTGGTTCCGAGACATTGCCAGGTATTGGTCCACTCAGACACTCATGACATTTAGATATATCAATCACCAGGGTGGCATGAGGTCAGACGTCTCTGCCTCCAATAGAAGCTGCTTAGGTGGGTGTGAATTAGAGAGAACGAGAGAGAGAGAGAGAGAGAGAGAGAGAGAGAGAGAGAGAGAGAGCACAGGCAACATGACGAAGACTGTGCGGGTGGCAGGTGTGCAGGTGTTTGTGTGTGTTTGGCGTAGGATTTGCGATCCGTAGTGTTAGGATGCTAAGCAACTGTAGCTTCTGCTTTAAAAGAAGTTTCTTCGTTCACCGTGTGTGTCTTTGGAAGATGAAGCGTTCTCAGCACCCATGTTATTACAGCCTATTTCACTCTGACTAAAGCTCATCTATCTATGTCACAGCAAGGGACCACATCTGTGTGTGTGTGTGTGTGTGTGTGTGTGTGTGTGTGTGTGTGTGTGTGTGTGTGTGTTGGATGCATGTGTGTGGTGTCTTTCTAAAGGAAATGTACATGACTGTTATTTATCGTCCTTTTACACAGATTTCTAATGTACGATTTTCTGACGTAATACAATAATATAAACAGGAAAGTGTGACTACCAAGAGCTGCTTTTACTTCATCAAATCAAAGATGAATACAGCATTCAGTCAGCAGATTCGTATTATTTAAAAATACATTATTTAAAGACCCCTCAGTGTAAATACGTGCTGAATAGCTGAATGTCCTGTTCACACATTGCTTCCTTAATCTTTGAGAAATTATTGTGATGCCAAATATTGCATTCAAACCCCACAGTGTTAATAGGCATAGTCGCTTAATTACATAGTCGCTTAATTACTTACAATTACTATTGCCTCAAAGAGCAATATCCTGTACATGTTATATTACCCCTACTGCTTTCATTTTATAGAAACCCACATTTTTGATGTATGTTAATGAACAGTGATGTAATATTTTTAAAGAAACAGTACTATTTGTCAGCTGATATATTTCATCAACTGACAACAGAGTTGAGTGCAAAAATGTACTTACCCTTGAGACAAAATCAAGAGAATTTAACAAGTAACAAAACAGTAGATTTCTGTATGCAATAGTGTATGCTACTGTAGATATTAATAATAAAGAAATAAATGCTTAAATCAGTTGAGAAATTTTAATTTCTTCTTGACATATATATATTATAACTGACAGATTTCATAGCAACACTCTTTCATAGTAACTTCTCCTTTGATTTTTGTCTTAATGTTTTAAATATTTGTCCTGTTGCAGGTTAAACCTAAATCTACAGTACTGTACTTTTAATTTTTCTTTTTTTCCAATCAAAAACCATGAGTGATGCCCATATAACTCAAATATATTATACTATACTCTGTGTAGACATGCTCTCTCTCACACACTCATCTGCTTTCTCGTACACTGAGATCAGGACAGATAAGATGCATGTAAGCTTACATGGAGGAGTATGGGTAACCATGGTAATTTGCATGACACATGCTTCTACCCAAAGGGTATAGTTAACACATTAGCATAGAATTCTGCTGTGGTTATACTGAGCTTGTGTTCTGTATATGATCTATTTAAGTCGATCAATGTCCAAAAAAAAGCTGCCCAGTTTCAGTAAGCCTGTTCCCTATAGCCCCAGATTGCTGTTCTTGTCTGACAGGAGTGTCTAGCACCAACAAACATGCCATGGACAAAGTCAATGTGATCACATTTTTCTCTATTCTGATGTCTGATGTGAACATTAACTGAATGAATAATTGCATGAATGTGCAGGTCTTCATGTCTTTCTAATAAAGTGTATGTACTGAATAAATGAGGATGATATTCATGGCCTTTTTTTATTAACATTTTTTAGACGCCCTTGTTGACTCGCCTTTGCCAGACCTTCCCAAGAGGCCGTTCCATTACTGTATATTCTTGTGATGTTTGTTAGATGACCCCTTGAAAAAGTGAGAGATCGAATCAACATAAATGGAGTCCTCAGGAGCAGATCTTGTCCAGAAATCACAATTTAATTTTCAGGTCTGAATTAAAAAAAACAACATTTTCAATAATTATTCCTTCTTCTCTTGTTTGGCAAGTGACCAATTGTTTGACATCGGAGTCATAAGGGAAAGTCAATGATGACTTCTTAAAAACAGAACTGAAACAGAGCATGAGTGCCACACTGGAACAGGACAGTGAGGAGCTGTCACGATGTTAGCACAGGTATTAATGGGGTAGCCTGGCCTTCCTATTAATCATTCTTCAAATCTGTGAGCCATATAAATGTTTGCATATTAGCAAACAGGGGGACGTCATTAGCATTTCAGTCATTAATATAGATAAATTGCTTTGACCATGTCTTTGGTTTTAATATTTAATAAAAAATAAAACAAGCGAGTAGTAATGTGACCACACATTTGGAGTAAAAGATTAACTTTGGCCACTGGGAGTAAGGATTAAAGAGAGGAAGAGATTGTTTTGTTTTTAATAAAAGGAAGGCACATTCTCTTTTCACTCAATGCCAAGATGTAGTTGTGAGAGCCAAGAGAAGTGTAGCTGCGACCTCTTCATGTGATGCAGGAAGTTCAACTAAAATAAATTCAACTACAATGACTTCTGGAGGTCTGCTGCAGATAGTCAGAGAATATTCTACTCCAACATATGGAATGGTGGGAAAACTTTGACAACAACAAATCACAAAATATATATTAAGTATGTAAATAAAACAGATAAAAATAGATGGTTTGCACTGGTCATTAACTTATTATAACTTGCATCATATCACTGATTGTTACTGAATCTTCATCTGCACCCAATACCTACCTACATCACCTTTTCCATCGCTATCTTCACCATCCCCTTCTTCTCTGCAGCCGTTCTATTCACAGTGACTCATAACGCCATTGCTTTCCAAAAAAACACTGAGCTGCATATGTGTGTTGTGTGGCTCAGAATTTCAGATCTTCTCTGAGGGAACATACCTGATGGAATTCATATCATTTCACTGGAGCTAGTTACAATCCTTTTCCCACTGGTAGAAAGAGGGAGGAAAACATTTACACTATTCCCAACAGAAGAAAACACTGTTTACCTCTAAGCTGATGCAGCTAATGCAGCGAAAATAACAGTGGACGATTTAGCATGGAGAGAAATGGAACAAGTAGAAGGTGAAGACATATTGAAAGTTGGTCTTAGAAGATGAGACAGTCTTATCTAGAGGTAGTGACTTGGATTAAAAGCAAAGAAAGGAAGATGAAAGACAGAGAAAAGGGATGGGTGTTGAACAACAGAAGAGGATGGAGAAGAAGAGATTGAGCAAAGTGAGAGGAGGGAACGACAGAGAGATGACAGAATAAGACAGAATAACAGAGAATGATAATAGAGGAGCCACTTTCAACAGTTAATGAGTAGGTCTCATTTTCTGCCAGAGAAGAACAACTGATCAGAGAGGAGAGGCGGAAAGGCAAGAGCCTCAGGTCTCATTTCCCCCTAAGGCTCCCTGAGGCTGAAGAACTTCAAAAAAAGGAGGCAAAAAAAAGACAGTAAATGAGGTCATTGCTACATAGAACATGACTTAGGTCATTGCCGACGGCTTAGATGGCAATGCTTGCCTACTTCATTAAGAATATCACAAAACATGGCCTACGCTAAACTGACTGTTTTCACATCATTGTCAAGGTGGCCATGGGTAATATTTTGTTTCCCACTCATCTTATCCCTGCTTCCCCCCAAAATTAAATTAGTCCCCTGTTTATTTTTAAACAATTGTGCATTCTTTGATTCTTAACTGACAGGACAATGTGTTCTTCTGCTGTTGTAGCCCCTCCACTTGAAAGACTGATATGTTGTGCATTCTGAGATTTTATGCTCGCCATGGTTGTAAAGAATGGTTATTTGAGTTACTATAGCTATCCTATGAGTGTAAACCAACCTGGCCATTCTCTCTCATCAACAAGGCTTTGTGCCTGCAGAACGTCTGGATTACATGACTCTTTATTGGCCACATATATATTAGAGCACAGGGTCAGCCATGATACAGCACCCCTGGAGCAGAGAGGGTTAAGGGCCTTGCTCAAGAGCCCAACAGTGGCAGCTTGGCAGTGCTGGGGCTTGAACCCCTGACCTTCCGATCAGTAACCCAGAGCCCACTAATCCACAACTTAGTTGTGCCACAACCCAGTAACCCACTAAGCCACAACTACAAATGTAACCCTGCTCCTTGAGAAGGGAACGAGACCTTGTGTGAGCTTCACACTGTGGGAAACACCCTATTTATAGGCTTGCCATGATCAGGTGACATGGCAATTAAGTGCGTCGCATGATATAAAAACGGCACCTGTGAACCACGCCATCAGCCTGTATCATCTGACGTGGAGACGCAATTCACAGGTTTCCCCCCATATGACAAAGCTACACAACATCTCATTCCCTTGTCATAGAACAGGGGCAACCTAGACGTTCCCTTTCAAAGAGGATTCAACATTGCTTGAGCTTCACACTGTGGGAACGAGAATACCCACTCTGTCATACTGAGGGCATGGCTTGTTCAAAAGATCTGAATCTGAGGGTCACTGCAAGACACTCGAGCCTGCGGTGGAATGTAAATGTCCCTCAGGACCGCTCCTTAATTGTTTGCTTGGTCTTTATTCTCAGATCAGGCCTATTAGCAGGCTGAACTGTGGCCACCCCGGCTTTCTGTGGGGGGCGTGGGGGTTTGGGGGGAGGAGTGGCTGCCACACTCTCATTCTGTGCCTCCCTTGCACTAGCGCTGGCCCAGGCTCCACTTGTGGATGCCTGGGCGAACTCAACACGACGGGGAAGGAACTGGCTGAACGCCGCCGTATGTCGAGCTCATTCAGCAGGTCTGCTTGATAGGCCTGCAACACTGTCATTGTATGCAGTCACCCACAAGCGAGACCTATTGCCGCATAGGCCTTGCCCACCAACGCTGAGGTGGCCTTACATGGCTTGGATGGCAAAACCAGCCCCCGTAAATTACCTGCCATTCATGGAGAGAGGTAGCTCACAAGTGCCTCTTCCACCTTCGGCATAGCTAAATAGCTGTGCAATTCATTCCCCCCAAATGGCCAAATAATCTGACATCACAGGGTTATAAAAACGGCTAGTGTATGGTTTTCCCCAGAAGCGTGATATTTCATCATGTACGTCTGAAAAAAAGAGTTTACTGTGGTGTGAGGGAGATTTATATTCACTGCCTTAGTAATCACTTCAAGCAGCTCTTTATATGCTTGAGATCTGCTCTCCATTTTTGATAGTGATGGGCACTTTCAAAACACTGCTTCATGAAGCTTCGAAAGCTTTGCAAATCTTTTATTTCGAATCAGTTGTTCGGCGCGTGTATCAAACTGGGCAAGTCAGATGATTTCAGCAAACAAGGCTTCGTTACGTCATTACTGTTTCGAAATGTTTTGAAATTTCCATGGTTTGCCGCTAGGGGGTGTTGATCTCCAGGTGAACCAATGAATCAGTGTTTAATATATAGTTTGAACTAGTTTTTGGTGCAAGGGCACCCCTTTCTGGCTCCTCTGAGTCAGAGAGGGGTTTTTTTGGCTTTGCATAGTGGAAGAAGGACTCACAACGCAAGCTCTAAAATCCAACGTACCCCTAAGACAGAGCAATAGATAGAGCACAGCTCGTCTCCGGCTCCTCCTCCAGATCCATACGAGATCCCCATGACCTGAGACCCCAGATCTGCAAGGGTCAGAAACCCAACTCCCTTCAACCGAGAAGAGAGCAAGCCACGAGCGGAGCTGCCTAATCTTAAGGCATTCACAATGCGCACAGTCAGACCACAGTCTGACCACAGTTAGCCACCCGTAGACACTTCATACAGAAAGTGTGTGTGTCCCCCAACCACCCCCGTCCCCCATTGAAATCTCTCTCACTATATTTTTCTCTCTCCTTTTTTTCTAAAGGGACAAAAAAGTAAAGAGATTTTTCTTTTGTTATTTTGAAAAGATAGAGAGGAAATGAAATCTTTTTGCGAGCGTTACACAAACAACCGACATGCAGTCTTGCTGAAGAAAATAAGGCTCATGGCATGGTTCACAGGTGCGGTTATATATCACGCGACACGCTTAATTGCCCCGTCACCTGACCACAGTAGGCTTATAAGCTTCAGATACCAGTCACGCGTGAGGGCGCTTCCCACAGCGTGGTGGTCACGCAATGTTGAGATCCCTTTGAAAAGGAACTTCCGCTCACTGGATGTTTTTTTTTTTTGTTTGTTTGTTTTTCACTACATTCTGTGTAAATTCCACAGACTGTTGTACATGAAAATGCCAGGAGATCTGAAATTTCCTGAATAATCAAGCCAGCCTGTCTAGCATCAAAAACCAGTCACTGAGATCACACTTTTCCCATCTTGATGTTTGATGTGAACATTAACTGAACCTCTTGAACTGTATTTGCATGACTTTACACATTGTGCTGCTGTCACTTGATTGACTGATTGATTAAATGAATGAATGCGCAGGTGTATAGGTGTTCCTATTAAAGTGCCCCCTGAGTGTACAGTTTGTTCACTCCGGAACAATAATATGGATAATGGGGCCAAGCATCAAGAGGGTTTCTTGGCAGCTTTAACATTGAATGTGGCTGTTAATGTGAACACATGGGCATATATACTGTATAAATGCACATCACCTACTATTAACACCTTTCCTATCTGAAATGCTCCACAATATGAACAATATGAGAGTTATCACCCATAAAAATTTTGTATTATTAACTATGCTATATATAACTATATAACTATAACTATAACTATAACTATATATATATATATATATATATATATATATATATATATATATATATATATATATATAGCTCAATGTCAGGCTGCTAATGTTACACTAAATAATTTCACTGCTGTTTTTACTGAATTGTTTGGTTTTATTTTGTGTGTTTATCTGTCTTTCCACTCATCCAGAAAAAGACAAACCATACCTAATCACTTTAGCTACCTGTACTCTATGTTGTTTGTGATATGCTAATTTAAGCCCCCAGACTAAATATCCAATGCTACGCATTAACTCTGACTAAATCTTTTTGAGAATTTAGTAGTTTCTTCTCTCCACATTTGGCACAGATTGGAAACATTATCAATATTTCAGCATTTAGAAAGATGAAACTACTCATGGAAGTACCTCAAAGGATTTATTATACAGCAGCAAGCTTAATTTGTGGCTGGTGACCAATTGCTTAGAAAAGGAAAGAGAAGAAGTAGCCCCGGTATCCAGTCGATAAATAAGCAGTGTTATATAAAGTATCCCTTATCCATTAAGTAAAAGGAAGAATACATTTCTGAGACATGATTTAATTTAATGTGAGAAAACTATTGAAGTTTTTTAAAGGATTTGATATATTTATTTAAATATCAGAAGAATAATGATTTTTTTTTTTTGTGCATGTTTTGATTATAATATAAACGTCCAATCTGCTGGCTTTTTGTGCCAATCAGTAATGTTATTAACATTTAGGACAAACACATTCATCTTTTCAGTACATCTGTGCAAACAACATGAATTTAAAGATTCTCTTGCTGTCTTTATTTGGATTGAAGCTGGAGGCTGACGCTGTTCATACTACTCCAACATGCAATATTATACACCTACTACTGCATACAAAATAAGGACAACGTTTCACTGTGTAAAGCAATATGCATATATTGATCGCAACAGAGTGTATAAAGTTTACTTATTTAGATCTTAATAATTAAAAATAAAAGCATTTTCACAAATGACACAATTTCAGCAGCTACTGAGGACAGAACTTTTTTCTTGTTTAAAATAAAGAATAAAATATGTCCACCAAAAACACAAACAAACTGAACCAAACTGAAGCTTCTTTTTTCCATTTTCATTTCCAGTGCTTTTTTTACAGCAATTTTCAGAACTGAAATCTGTGATCCAGAAAAACAAATAACAAATAAAAATCAACCACACTTAACCCCCCCCCCCTCGCTACTTTGCATATCTATGTAACTAGCTTATCTATAAAATTTACCTCAGTGCACCAGTTTTTCACACATGGTCTATATGTTATGAAAGATTCTAAACTGTACCCACTTTCCCAAAAGCAACATAAAATGGCCTGGTAAAGGGTGTTCAATGTGATGCTCATGCTACCATTTTACAAGGATCTTTTGCAGTGCTTTTGGGAAACAGTCCAGTTTACAACATGAACGAAGTGTAATAATGACATGCTTTCTGTAGAAAACCTCATTACCCACGTCTGCTATCTTTCCAAACTTGGCTGAGTAGACTATGGAGTAAAAGTATGCGTATTTGGACGCAGCCCAGAAGGAACGTGAAAAGCAGCAAGAGAAAGAGAGAGAATGAAATGAATTATCTCCGCTGGACGGAAATAGCTTCATGTTTCAATCAAAGCCAGGCTTTCTTTAAAAATTTGATTTAAAAGCGAAAGAAGGGTTGGGGTAATATAATGAGAATTGAGGTCGTTGGTGTTAATTATGCTTCCTATGTGACATGTAATTAATTCAGCATGTGTTTGATTAGAGATTGATGGGGCTTCTTAAAAAAAAAGCTAGGTGATGATGATGAAGCAGGATGAACTGATAAAAAAAAGTGAGAGAATAATATATCAAGATGCAAAGGAGGGACAGAATAATGTAGCGGTAAATGGTGACACAAAAGCTTGGGAAAAAAGAAAGGATTGGAGAAAAGAAGTAATCGATTTTGAAATGATTTTAAAAAATGGGGTTTGACAAGAATGTGAGAAATGATTGAAAGATTAGACAATACAACATGCTGCATGCGGTGATAAGCAGTGACAATGAGAGGCTGCGGATGGCCAGATGGATGATAAAGTGCGTAGAGTCTGTCACTTTTCAAAAGAGAGAAGATGGATGAACTTGGACAGATGAAATGTAGTTCAAAATAGAATAATGGCCATGTAATGGTCATCAGCAGAGTTTATCTTCATGCTGACGTACTAAGTCGTGTGCCTACGACTACATAACAGCCAATATGTAGCGTGGGGGTGGTGTACCTTCAGAAAGGACACTGGAAACTCTCCAGTGTGATCCGAAGAGGAGTTTTATTTCAAATGAGTTAAGGAGATGACTGGACACATTAAGGATTAACCCAACAATTAATACTTCATTTTTATTTTGAACTCTGATTATTGAGTTTGCAAAGTGCCAATTCTTATTTTTTGTCTCACATGTAGTTAATGAGTGGTCCACTGACAAGATTTTAGTCATATCTGGCATTGTGTCTACTGCAACGTGTTCATTCAGTGACAGATGTCAATGAGAAATATGACAAAATATATGAAGTTATACATGTGTAAAATGCTCAGGGTTTTCTCAATATATATTCATTATAGATTAATAAGGGGGCTCTGTTGATTTGATATGAAAATTCTACTTTCTAGTGACACATTATTGGCAGCAGTGGCTCGTGATCATAGATTCTGGTGGTGCAGGATGACAATAACAACATAGCCTCAAACAAAATGAAGTTGCGAGGATATCACACTTCACTAGTGGATTTTTAGAGTAAGTCCATAATAGGCAGCTGAGAGTCAAAAACATACAGTGACCAGCATACAGTCTAGCAGCTCCTTTGTTCACCTGAGTTTGAACAAAACACCAAGTGTGCACCATTGACAAGGTTTGCCAGGTTTCAGCAATATTTCCAGCAAAACTCCATCTCAAAAACTACACAAAAGACCTGAATCTAGCCCAAAAATACAGACATTGAAAATGGGTGACACATTTTCATATTTTTTCTTGGCCTTTGCATAGAAACTAAGGTCACTGTTTTGTACACGCAATTCTGATGTGCATTATCCACTCCATGATCCCCCTTTCCCTTTAGCACTCTTTGCAATATATTTACAAAAGAAACGGGTCTGTGCATCATAGACACACAGTCTGCACTTCCACTTCATCTTTGTTTGAGGAAATTGATTAGCTTTAATTCTGAGTATTTGCTATAAAATACAATCTTGATGGCTGTGGAGTAATAGCGCAATTTGGAAACCCTGTCATTAACTGTGCTGTCTGCTGCTCCTCCCCCGAGCATGGGGCAGCATTGTTTGTATCCCAATAACTCTGAGCGCACTGCCCCACAACTGCACAACATCTAGATAGGTGAACAAATCAAAGGAACATTGCTTAAATCTGTCAAATAGCAATGTTTTTATTTGTGTGACTCAGGACTGGTGAAGATTAATCTGTGTTGAGCAGCTGATATGAAGAGGCTGTACCCCACCTTCCACTATTCACAAGAGGCCAGTAATCTCCAGTGATTAAATGATAATAGTTACCATATTTACAGCAGTCACAGCTTAAGCTGTTCATTCCTGTTGACAAGATTCTACTCATATCCAGCACACCGTCCTTAATACTGCTAGGCTGTGGTGTAAATTTTCATCAACCACTATAAATTATTTAAGATTGAAAATTTTTTATATGGCAGAGTATATGAAGAAAAATATATTAGAGGCCTCTCAATGAAGCTACCAAGATAGCAAATTTTAATTACAGATATCTATATTTTCTGGAATTAACCCATTGATATGATGTTTAAAATGTTCCTACATCAATATTTTATTTCCTACATCAATATTTAGATATTCCATATGTAGATTAATTTTTGCATTGTATGTGTGCTGAGTGTATTGACATGCAGCAGGCATTGGCTGTGTTATTGCCCCTTGCTGCCTGTTTTGTGTTATGTGGTGAGCTTAATGGTTGCAGTCAGGTTTAACAAGCCCACGGTTGTCGTGATTGTTAGCACTAAGGTTGACCTTCAGCTCAGAAGGTCTTGTTTTCACCCATCTGAACCTGCACTGGCTGCCATTAGACCTGCTGTAGGGAATGATATAGCAGTTTGATGGACAACATGCTGGATTAGTTAAAAGTGACTCAAGTTTTTGTTCATAGTAGATGACATGAATAAATGAATTAGATAAAATATGACGTGATGCATTATACAGATTTGTATTATATAGATTTGTGGACAGTTTTCAATGAGTATTTTCAAATGAGTATTGGCATGCTGGTTTGTTTTGATGGTCCCATATAATGTTCTCAAAACTTAAATCTGGGACTTAAAGCTATTCTTTGCCCCTTTGGATTCTTAACATTGACTACGTTTACATGCACATCAAATGCCATTTTAAGGTCTGTATCCAGGTTGCATCCATATTCCGAATACGATGTTTATATGCGTATAGGCGTCTGAATATTCCTGTATACATGGTTGTTGTTAGTGTGCCGATCTACACTTACACACTTTTCCTTTCCTGCTGTTATTTCCCAGGAGATTCCATACAGACTGAACATGCACATATATCTCCTTTCAGTGGATTTTCTGAATACGATGTTTACATGCAACAAATTTCCAATCAGCATATTCCAGGATTGCGAATTGTTTCATTTTAATTGGATTGTGGCTTTACGTGACTCAATACTAATTAGAATATTGCCAAATTCCAGTTTATATCGGATTATTGTTGTGCATGTAAACATTTTCAATGGCAACTGATTAATACTATACGAAGGTTTTCATCTATCTACACATTATACTCATTATACATATTTCAAACGTTCTATGCAGTATATTCTATACATTCATATTGGTCGTGTCTCTGGTGACTCATTGTTTCCAGATTTTCAGCTGTTCACTCCTGTAACTCATGCTATGATCAAGCAAGGTTTTGTTCATCATGTTTACAAATGATTACAAACGAATGTCCTGGTCTTGTGGTAATCATGACTCCAGAACTCAAATTTTTTATAAGGTGTGACACAATTGCTGCATCTCAAGTCACCTACTTATACTGTGCACTAAAAATATGCACTCTTTTTGTGAAGAAAAAGTACATACATTTGAGTGTGTAGCAAAAGAGTATGCAAGTACTGGGACATACTAACACGTCATGTAATGGAAGAGAATGTTGTTGCCTTGTTACGCACACTCTCACCATACAACAACTCGTTGCATTTCAGCTTTTCAGTCCCTTGATTTATTGATCTGTCACAAAACTCCACCTCCCTCATGCAAGGAGTTTAGGGCAATATTAGCTGAAAAAGCATCCACGGATCCACACTTCAAAATCTACCGGAAATAGTAGACAATAATTTGGGATACTCATTTCAACGTACTATGATTTGGGACACACTCATTCTAATCTCAGATACTATTTAGGATGGATAGTAGGCGAATTGAAACGCAGCAAATGTTGAGAATTTTCAGTATGGTGGTACCCACTGCTTTTAATGCTGAGTAATGGATCTTGTCTTTGCTTTTCTCTGTTGAGCCATGGTTGGCTATATTCACAAAAGCTTTTATTTTTCTTCAACGATCAGTCAATATTTGACATGTAATAATTCATAATAGTTGACTAGCAAGCTAGTTAACTGGATTAAAAAGCTCGGTGCTAACAGCATTATTATGTTATAGTGTGCTCATCATGTGAGGTGGTTTTGTTCATATCAGCACAAAATGTGCCCAAGGCGGTGCCTCGTGTGAAAGCAGTTTATTACGTTCTAGCGTCCTAGCGAGAACTCTAGAAACGAACGTTCCAATTCACTCATACCTCCAAGGCTGTTATAAAGCCGGATGAAACAACGCATCCTAACACCAAACTGCCCTCATTACACAACAGCTTCTCGTACCGCATCTTAGAGCTCCTCGCTGCTCAATTGACGCTATTTGTCATACTTGAACCTCTCCAGCCTATTTTAATGCTGCGCTCTGCTCACACTCGCTCATAGACGTCACAGGCCTAGCTCGATTTCCCCCCGGCCAGCAGCAGAGGGACTTGCCGGAGAAATTATTTAAGGGCCTCATTATTAAGTCTGATATTAGAATTGCTCTTTTCTTATATACTTGCACTGCGGGATACTCCGAGCGTTTCTCTCGCCAAGATTATTAGTAGCAGAAAGTGAGCTAGAGAAATGAAAAGAATAGCAGGAATTAGTAGTAAGGTTTCAGAGGCTATTAGCATGCCACAGTTTGTGTAGGCCCGCTGGGGGAAGGAGTGAGAAGGGCTGGCCACTTCAGTGTATTAAACATTGAAGAGAATAAATGGAGGAGGTCTGCAGATTCAATTATTGTTTAAATGTGCAGGAGACGGAGGGATAGTGGAACAGCGAGTGATGGAGAGACTGAACATAAACTGGCAAGAGAGTGAGAGGCTGGAGGCTAGAGGGATGGAGAGAAATCTGAGATGTGGAAAGGATAAATAAATATGATGCAGTATTCCAGAGGGAGAAAAGTTGCTGACATTAAGTGTGTTTCTGTATGTCTCTGTGTGTGTTAATGTGGTGTTTTGTAATATATATGTATTTTTCATCTCATTTTTTCATGTACACCTGCTGACATAAACATGGGGAAGGGATGAACGGTTGTAAAAGAATACTTAATCCGTTCACACTTATAAATAACAAGGCTCATATGTGCTTCCCATAGTTTCAGTGCCCAGAAACTGACATGGTGAAAAAGTGGTAGTAATAACATATGGAAAGCTAGTTAGTTAGTTAAGTGTATTAATATAAGCAAAGAGAAACAAATAAATATATGAATTCCTGTATAGATGATGATTCTGTATAGCCATATTATTATCCTCTTCTAACAAAGTCTCTAAATAGTCAGCAGATCATTGGCCAAAATTTTGCCTTTAGTTAGTGGTTAGCATGTTTGTCTCGCCCCTCCGGGGTTGGGGGTTCAGATCCCGCCTCCACCCTGTGTGCATAAAGTTTGCATGTTCTCTCCGTGCTTTGGGGGGTTTCCTCCAGGTACTCCAGTTTCCTCTCTCAGTCCAAAGACATGTGTTGTAGGCTAATTTCCAAATTGTCTGTAGTGTGTGCATGTGCCCTGTGATGGATGGGCACCCCATCCAGGGTGTCCCCTGCCTTAGGTAGGATAGGCTCCAGTGAAGCGCATTACATTTAAAGATATACACCAAATGGAAATGTATGTTTTGTGAATTTAATAGGAAGTAGGTTTCTTTTCTTTCTCTGGTTCTTAAATCTACTCATCCTGAGTAGGTTTAAGAAATCTGCTTCTCCTGTGTACCTTGGCTACTGATTTGCCCATTCCTGAATGGAGTCTAGAGGCAGCTGTATTTAATACAGTCATTATCATTGAAAATATACACCAATCAGCCATAACATTAAAACCACGTGCCTAATATTGTGTAGGTCCCCTTGTGCCACCAAAACAGCTCTGACCCGTTAAAGCATGGACTCTACGAGACCTCTGAAGGTGTGCTGTGGTATCTGGCACCAAGACGTTAGCAGCAGATCCTTGAAGTCCAAGGAAGGGCCTCCATGGATCAGACTTGTCTGTCCAGCACATCCCACATATTTTGGAGCCTCTTTGTCATGTTCCTCGAACAATTTCTGAACAATTTTTGGCAGGGTGCATTATCCTGCTGAAAGAGGCCATTGCCATTAGGGAATATCGTTGCCATGAAGGGGTGTATTTGGTCTGCAACAATGTTTAGGTAGGTGGTACATGCCAAAGTAACATCCACATGAATGCCAGAACCCAAGGTTTCCCAGCAGAACACTGCACAGAGTATTACATTTCCTCCGCCAGCTTACCTTCTTCCCATAGTGTATCCTGGTTTCATCTCTTCCCCAGGTAAATGACACATTTGCACCCGGCCGTCCACATGATATAAAAGAAACCACGATTCATCAGACCAGACCACCTTCTTCCATGGCTCCATGGTCCAGTTCTGATGCTTACCTGCCCATTGTAGGTGCTTTCGGTGGTGGACAGGGGTCAGCATGGCCACTCGTATGGGCAGCCACATACGCAGCAAGCTGTGATGCACTGTGTTCTAACACATTTCTATCATAGCCAGCATGAACTTTTTCAGCAATTTGTGCTACAGTAGCTCTTCTGTGGGATCAGAACAGATGGACTAGCCTTTGCTCAGTGAGCCTTGGGTGCCCATGACTCTGTTGCTGGTTCCCTTGGAACACCCCACAAAACCTGCCCTTTTGGAGATGCTCTGACCCAGTTGTCTAGCCATCACAATTTGGCCCTTACCAAAGTCGCTCAGATCCTTACACTTGCACATTTTTCCTACTTCCAACACATCAATTTTGGAGAACTGACTGTTCACTTGCTGCCTAATATATCCCACCCCTTGACAGGTGCCATTGTAATGAGATAATCAATGTTATTCACTTTACATATCAGTGGTTCTAAGGTTATTGCTGATTGATGTACAACTCTATATATAGAGGTAATCAAATATAAACTACAGTGAGGGTAAATAAGTATTCAAACACTATTGTTTTTTTTATTTAATATACCTCCAGTGCATACATTCACTTCAAATTTACACACATAATGCCTTTTGTCTTATATATATATGAACAAAAAAGTGTGTATTGATGATGTAGGGATAGGGGAAAAAAAGTACTGTGGTTTAATTTTTGCATGTCCCTCTTGGCGATTCATCTTTAATTCCTAGAAGTTCCTGAGGATCCCTGTGATGGACTTTTGAATGGGATTCAAGTCAGGAGATTGGCTAGAACATGTAAGAACTTCTTGAGTTATTTTAGCTGTATGTTCTGGGGTTGTTGTCCTGTTGAAATGTCCATCTTCTAACCAGATACTCTCAGTCAATGAGATTAAATTCTCCTCATATGTGTCCTGGTACATCGCTCCATTCATGTTTCCTCTTTGCCGTGTACTGTAATGCCCCAGTACCATTCTCATCAATTCAAAACACATTAGGTGTGTAAATTTGAAGTGGATACTGTATATGCTCTGGAATTATATTAAATAGCTAAAACAGAAGTGTCCAAATGCCTCCCCCTTCTGTTCTTTCCTCAGGACACGGAAAATGTTTGTATCTGGTAATCACACATATGCTACAGATGTAGTAGATAAAGATTAGGATTAAGAAAATGCCTGAGTATTCCTTTAACACTTCCAAATAAACACAAATGCGAGCTGTAAACAGATCATTCAACACAGTAGGTATTACATCAATGGTTGGGGATTTTTCTGCTGTGCCCCCCACCTGTGTCTGCCGTGTCAGTGTTTTTATCTCATTAAAGCCGAATCAAAGTAGCGGATGAGGCCATAAGTCCAGTTCCTGGGGGTGGGAACTCCAGCGTAGTGAGCTTTGATGTTGAGTGGAGCGCTGAGACCTGAGAGAGAGAGCAAGAGAGAGCGAGAGAGAGAGAGAGAGAGAGGGAGAGAGAGATAGAGAGAGAGAGAGAGAAAGAGAGCGAGAGAGAGAGAAAGAGAAAGAGTGAGTTAGTTCAGCATGCGTCATGATCACAAACACATTCGACACACACACACACACGCACACGCTAAATTGTCCACTTTTTACTCATGAACATTGTTCACTGGCCAAAATTCAAAACCGATGGTGCATAAATTGTTGACTTGGATGCAGCTGGGAGCACACACACACACACACACACACACACACACACACTTTTGTGTATACGAGTCTATTTACAACATATTACATGCACAGGAGCTTTTGGGCTCATGCTCACGGCATTTAGATTTGTTGGAACAAAAGCTAAATATTTCTTTTGGATCTGAAAAAGTGTGTAGAAAAACAATCAATGCACAATCAAGTGAGGAATTACATTTGACATGTGGTATTATATCGGCTCATGTGTTGTAACGATATGGAATCTCACAGTTTTATGGCTTTCTGATCGTGATGTTGTTCCAACATTGATTACCAATTAGTGCATAATGAATAAGAGGCCTCTCGGATGCAGTCACCTGCTGAACGGCTCATTTCGTATTCATGCATTCGTATTCACATCGGATCTCTTTTCTGCTCGGCAGGATGACAACTCCATGTTCTTCCAGTTCGGCCCGTCTATAGAGCAGCAGGCCTCAGTCATGCTCAACATCATGGAGGAGTACGACTGGTACATCTTCTCCATCGTTACTACCTACTACCCTGGGTACCAAGACTTCGTCAACAGGGTGAGAAAGATGCCCTGAAATATTTCATTCTTCCCCATTACAAAAGATTAGTATGGCTCAAAATACAATATACATATAATTATGTTCATATTTGATAGCAAATGTAAGCTGAAAAACAGGTTTGGTATCTGAAAGGAGCTCTTGAGACTAACATAGCTAACAATAGGAAAAGTTTATAGTCTCCAGTTTACCATACAAGCTCAAACAGACTTGAGGAACTGTTATTTACAGTCTCCTCCAAAACTACTGGAACAGCAAGGCCAATTCATTTTGTTTTTGCTTGTAGACTGAAGACATTTGGGTTTAAGATCAAAGGATGAATATGAGAAGAGAGTTTAGAACTTCAGCTTTTATTTCCTGGTGTTTATATGTAGATGTGTTAGAAGTCATAGAACATACCAAATTTTGTATCAGACCACCAAATTTGTAGGCGAGCAAAAATATTGGAAAATGTGACTGACAGGTGTTTCTTGTTAAACCAGGGGTGTCCTGTTAGATTGATTGTTTAAACAATAAATACATCTAATCTTGGTTTTAGCCTTTAGTTTCACTTGTGAAGACTGCATTTGCTGTTAAAAAGGAAAAGGCAACATGAAGATCAGAGAGCTGTTTATGGGAGAGAAGCAAGCTATAATGAGAAAAAAGCTATAATGAGAAAGAGGGAAAATAAATCAGGCATTTATTTTCCATCAGGCAAAAATGAGACATTGGGCGTAACCAATACAACTACTTAGAATGTCCTGAAAAAGAAAGAAACCACTGGTGACAGAACAGCTGATGACAGAAACACTGTGAAAGCTGTGAAGAAAAACTTAAAAACAACAGTAAGTGACATCACTAACAACCTCCAAAGGGCAGGGGTGAAGGTCTCACAATCCGCTGTTTGAAAGAATTCACAAAGAAATAAAGATATGAGCCATATCAAGATTAACCTTAAGTGATGGAAAGACCAAAGTGTGGAGAAAGATCTGCTCATGATCCAAAACATACAAGCTCATCTGTGAAACATGGTGGAGGTAGTGTCATGGCTCGGGCTTGCATGACTGCTTCTGGAACAGGCTCAGTAATCTGTTTTGATCTTGCAACTCATGATGGTAGCAGCAGAATGAATTTAGAAGTTTACAGGAACAGTTTACAGTCTGCCAGTTTACAGAGAAATGCCTCCAAATTAACCAGGAGGAATTTCATCATGCAGCAAGACACATTGCCAACTCAACAAAGGACTTCATCAGGGGGAAAAGTGGAGTCAATCACCAGACCTTAACCCAGTTGAGCATGTATTTCACCTCCTGAAGAGGACACTGAAAGGAGAAATGAAACAAACAACAACTGAGAGAAGAAGCAGTAAAATCTGTTCCTATACTTTGCTCACCTAAACATTGGGTGGTCTGATACAAAAGGTTCTATGTTTCATGTTGTTTTACACATTTAGCTGTAAACATGAGGAAATAAAAGCTGGAGTCCTAAACTCACATCTCATATCCGTCTTTTGATTTCAAACCCAAATGTCTTTGGTGTATAGCACAAACAAAACAATTGGCCTTGCCATTCCAATAGTTTTGGAGGGGACTGTATAAAACTTGACAAAAGGACAACATATAAATAAATAAAAAAAAGAAGTAGCAGCCATGTGGAAATGACAATCATTTTCTCTCTCAGCAAGGTATAGCTTTTAGATTTCTAAAGTATGAAGGTAAAATATTTTGTTAAAAGTAAATATAGTTAATATAATACAGTATTGTTCAATATTTTTTAGGCACAATGCTAAAAACTAAGCTTCCTTTACTTAGCTTTACTTGGCTAAAATTGGCGTTGGAACTCCAGTACAAAATTAAAGAAACAAACAAAAACAAACATGTACTAAAGCAACGAATGAATGTGACACGTCTCTGTGACAGAAAACTGTTTTATCTCTCATTTTTATCTCTCAGTTGGGAAATAAATATTTGTTATATTTTGATAGGACACAGAGTGTGACACTGCACACTATAAAATGGAGAAAGTAGTTTGACAGTTTGATTATTACCACTTATTGAAAATTGCATACACTGTGGATTCATGGTGGTAGCATGTGGAAATGAAAGGCAGTCATTTCATATCAAAATTTAATGCACTGAATGAACCTCCGACTGATAATCATGGCTCAGAGTAATACTTAAAAGGTCATTTCTCACCAGGTGTTCATATCAAGCGTGAGAATATCTGAATTTGCTCTATTTCGTGTATTGGTGTAGTAGTGAAATTATCATTAGCTAACTACCAGCAGATAAGTACAGCCACGTCCTGCTCTGTGATCATGTCCTACTTTTGAACGCCAGCAAATTAAGTTAAACTAATTTTATGCTTTACATTTTCCTGTCAAGCAAGCTGTAGCTAGCTGCCTTCCTGACAGCGAATCTCATTACAGAAGCATTTAGGTAATAGCTAGTGCATTGTTATTGCAAATCCTCTAACAATCTTCTTTAGCACATAGGATCTCAAAACTTTCAGAACTAGTGTAAAAAAAATCAGAGAAATTTAAGTTTAAACAGATTTGCTCTAGGCAAATGTGTACCATCACATTCCTTTAATAGATCCCTTTGCTTATATTCCTGAACTTTCCTACCACAGAACTCAAACCAGTTATTTTATGTTAAAATATTTGCAACAATGTGTATCATATAAACAACACATTTCCTACTTTAATTAAAATTAAATTAATTTAAATTCAAGTTGACATCATCGATTGTTTTTTATGTATCTGATCATTAGATTTTAAAACAATGACTTTAAGAAAAACATCAGTGTATTTTCAAATAACCACTAAATTAGAACTATGTATAACTATAATTATCATAAGATAAATAATAGCAGTAGTTAATAGTGATCGTATTCATGTATTCATGTATCGTATTCATAAATAATGTATACATTAAAAAGAAAAGAAAATAACATAAATAAAACAGAATAAAAAGAAATAAAAGAAATAAACAGAGTGACGTAATACCATAATAACCATAAAATTTGACAGTAATAATTGATAGTGATCTCTATAGTGTTAACATCATAATAAACAAAAAAACATGCAAACAATCAAACAAATAAATAGTCAAATAAAACAAAGATATATATATATATATATATATATATATATATATATATATATATATATATATATACACATACACACACACACACAAACAAAGTAACAAACAAACAAATATGTGAAATAAAACAAACAAAACAAACAAAGAACTAAATAAAAATTAAATAAAACAAACAAACACCGAAATAAATAAATCAATGAACTTGCAGTTTATCACCAGCCCCTGAAGGTTCCTGGACCCCACTTTTAGAAATTAATCACTGTTATAATGTAATAGTACAGAGCTTGTCCCAAGACTGCGGTGTTAAGACCAAATAAAAAGAATGTTGCCCATTTGAGCAGTCTCGTTGAAGAATACAGAAGTTGTGATCCTTTTAAACAGAAGAAATGCTCTGCTGTGGTTTTACTCTCACTGATCATCGTGTCTTGATGTGGTCCTACTCATAAACAGTTCCATCATTCAAGCAAACGTTTTGTGACTGATGCCAATCAAACATTAATCCCACTCAATCCGGTTAATTCAGTAACTCAGCTTTATGTCTTTCATAAACGAATGATGCATCAATGGTACACATTCTCAAGTCTAATTATTTTGCCTTGACGATGTTGATGAAGACATTCTGCCATGTTTTTCACCCACAGATCCGGAGTACCGTAGATAATAGCTTTGTGGGCTGGGAACTGGAGGAGGTGTTGCTGCTCGATATGTCAGTTGACGATGGCGACTCTAAGATTCAGAACCAGATGAAGAAGCTCCAGAGCCCCGTCATACTGCTCTACTGCACTAAAGAAGAGGCCACCACCATTTTTGAGGTGGCGCATTCGGTCGGCCTGACTGGATATGGTTACACCTGGATCGTACCATCGCTGGTAGCAGGGGATGCTGACATCGTGCCCAACGTCTTTCCTACAGGTCTAAATAAATAGTGTTGATCAATTTTGTTATATTACAAGATAATAAAGATTAGAGCTAACAAGTGCTATAATGCTATAAAAAGGTTAAATGTTGAATAATGAGGAAGGAAAGGAGACTAAATCATTCTGTCTGTTCTCTCCATCCTTTTAAAAAAAAATCTCTCTCAGGTCTGATCTCGGTGTCCTATGATGAGTGGGACTATGGACTGGAGGCGCGTGTGCGTGATGCCGTGGCAATCATTGCCATGGCAACCTCCACCATGATGCTGGACAGAGGTCCCCACACACTGTTGAAGTCAGGTTGCCACGGTGCGCCTGAAAAGAAAGGCCCGAAGGGGGGGAACCCCAATGAAGTTCTGAGGTGAGTCACCCTCATATATACAAACACACACACACACACACACACACACACACACACACACACATTTTATTATGTGGATTTAATAAGGAAGTCATATGGATCTGCTTTTCCTTTTTTCCTCTTGCCCTTTGTGGCTTTTTAGCTAGGACTAATACTCAGTATTATGATTACAGAATGGACATAGTGTTCCTACATTCACACACACACACACACACACACGCACACACAATTCTTGGAAGCACTTAGGTGAGCTCAATTTATCTTAGTCAATTCAAGGAAAGAAAGACAGAAGGAGAGAGATACTTAGAGATGCTAAGGCTGTGATTTACTAAGTGCACTATCAGGGAAAGCTAATTTACTGTAAAATTTTATGGCACCCGAAATCCATTTCCTGTTTACTGGTGACCTGGAAAATTATGTTGTTTAAACTGTCAGTCAGTTTGCACGTATGTTCCCACCTAAGGACTTGTTCAACTGCACAAAATAATGGAAATTGTTGCATCCTACAGTTTCCAGTTGCATAGTTTTTGGCATTTGCTAAAGATAAAGGGTGGGACAGCAGGTAGTGTTGGCACCTCACAGCTCCAGGGTTCCTGGGTTGATCCTGAGGGGATGAGCTAGAAGCATAACTAAACACACAAATATGAACTAAAATGAATAATAACCAAAAAAAGCCCAACCACACACACAAAAAAAATCATTGTTTCATTGGTGCTGCAATTCTGCTCAGAAGCAACAATGCGCTATTTGATTTTTGTTTTTTTGTTTTTGTCAACGAGTTGAAATTAAAATCATTTTAATTTGTCACAGTCTGCCTTTTTGTCATGTCGTTATCGCTGACAAAACGGGAAAACCCATCTTCACTGAGGCTTTTTTGTAAATAATTTGGTTTCAATTATTGTCAGTAATCTCTCTTTGACAGCTGATTAACCAGGCCAACAATCAGACAAGGGAACAATTTTAATCCAGGCCCTCCATCCATGTTAACTTTAATAGCGTTGTTACACATTGAATTGATGATGTAACCCATTTCATTGTAGTCTTTCATGTGGAAAATGAACTAGAACTACAACCACAAGGTCCATTGGATGCCATTCAGTATGATTTTTATTTTCTTCAGTGGGAAGACGCCGTATTTAGTCACTGACTGAGGTGATTTGAGGACCCTGCCAGTTAAAATGGGTGTCATATAAGAAAGAGTATAAAAGTATAACACATTTCAGCCAGCAGGACTGTGATTTACTGAATTGGCCGAATCGAATGCGGAGTTGCAGCACCGAGCCGTCGTGTTAATGCTGAGGCGGGGAACATTGTGAGGAGAGTGCGCAAGAAGAAAATGAGCTAAATCAAAAAGACCTAGGCGAGACGAACTTTAAGATACCCAGAGTGCTGGAAGAAATCGTTGCTATAATGGAGTGACAGCATTCACACAAAAGAAGCATTTTATTTCATTCGGGGATTCGACGGGAGCCGCTATTCCTTTTATTACTGTTCCATGGTCTATTATTCTGTATCATGCACAGCACTCTGGGGGTTCAAATGACTACTGCAGGTCGCCTATTGCTCATTTTGAAATTGCATGGCAGGAGGAGTCACGCATTTGAATATATCTGACCTGTGAATCTGAATTAGTTAATCTCCCACTCATATCTGACATCTGACAACTCTTCTAACAATGGCTTTCTGCGCACTTGGTGATTTATCCAGTGATTAGTGTCCATTATGATGAGAGTCAGTGTCTTTATTTATCCACACTGCGGCCTAGAGCTGACCTAGTATTTAAAAAAATGAGTACATGAGGGGGGGAAAAAATCCATAACTCCTGCAGTTTGTCCTACAGTATAATGATGCACGAACAAGGATTCACAGGGGCTTTTACAGTCAGCTGTTGTAATAAAATGAACCAGATTTCTTATAGAGATTTGCACAGACTCCATTTTCATATCAGATTCTTAACACATTTATGGAAAGGGAAACAATTTTTTAGCTGCTTTACGCATTTAACACGATATTGTTGCGGCCAAAAATGCTTGAGTTTTTTGCGGAAAACTACTTGAATTGGCAGAATTGCAATTGCACGAAATTGTTTTGTATCAAAGAGGGCTTTGGTTGAATTTGCGTTGTGATGATGTTGCATGACGCGTCTTGGCCCAAGTTTGCGGAAAATCTGTGGAATTGAGAATTCGACAGCTCTACCACTCTGAGATACATCAAATCTCAGACTAATGAACATGATTGTATGATGTTACAATTAACAAACAATAACACTAATATTATTATTACTCATACCTAGTGCCAGCTTATGCTTGTTTTATAATACAGCTAATACTTACACATTGCTTTTTATGGAATCATAAATCAGTCAGTAGTAATGATGTTATCTTGATCACTATGATATTTTACTGTCAGGTTTGGGAAGGGATTTGCTTTGATCTATTTTGAAGACGTCTGGCAGTTAAAACCACTGACAGGATAGATGAAGGGTGGGGTTGGGGGTTGGGGGATGGGGGATGGGGGTTGGGTCGGGTGTTTTTTTCTCATCAACTTTTTGACATTTTGACAGCGTGCGACGTGTCTGCTTATTATCTTGGCTTTTGTAATTTTACAAACACCCACATTTTAATTGCCACATGAAAAACCACCTTTCAGTCAAGCAGCATTCCCTCTCTGTTGTTTTGATACTTGACACAGAGCACAGAGGGGGCATTGATTGCTAATTATTAATTAGCATTTAGGCTTTGTAGTTCTCACTTTTAGCAGGGCCATTTGCTCTGCCATGGTGTCAGTAATAGAACACTCGGGACGAAGCTGGATTAGAGAGACAGAACAGAACAGCAGTGAGGGACTGCTTCTCTCACTTTTTTTTATATCAGACCTTTTCTCTACTCAGATCTTTCTCTCTATCCATTATTCACTCATTCCACTTCCATGTTTCTATCCCTGTCTTTTTAGATCTTGACCTCTTTCTCACTCTCTTCCTTGGTGTACAGTATACAAGACATTCATGCCATACCTATTCCTTGCTTCGTTTAAGCTCAGTCTCATTGTTTTTTCTGTAATCTAAGAAGAGCACAATATTAATTGTATAAATACCCACAATAACCAGGTAGAAACAATAGCAGGAAACAAAGCAGTACAATGAAAATAGGAAACTAGTGGGAACTGTTTGGGTTTGCCTTGTAGTTCTTCAGCACTGTTTGGTTCAGCCTTTTACAGCCAGTGCTGTTGGAATTGTTTGTCACAACAATGTGCAGCTGTGTGATTTTCACTCATTCCTGCTGAAGAGCTTGATGAAGTTGATAGACTTTTCCCAGGCAGAGGGTCTCACCATCTCTGCTGCTGTGATCCTGGAGTGAAAGATCAGAACATTTGGTCCTGCAAGGTATTCCACAGTGTCTGGAAATGCAGGCATGTCTCATACTAATATGCCAATAACTTTCTATCCTCTTTCACGTGACATTTGAAAACGGACTAAAGGAATATTTCAGCGCTTTTCAATCTAATCTGTATGTACTGCATCTGTACGTAATACATGTTGAAAGTTACCACTCCCTCCAAGATTTTGTGATTTTGTGATCATAGAAATGACCACAGAATCAAATAAACTCCGCAATTTTCAGAGGAGCTTGCAATTTTTGAAAATGACCACAGATTTTCTGCAGATTTGGGCCAAGACACGTCATGTGACATCATCACAACACGCTTTCAGCCAAAGCCCTCTTTGATTCACGTGCGCTGAACGTGAGTTCAGCTAAACAGTCTCATTTACCAGCAAATATCACTGCGAAAGACCATGCAAAACAATTTCGTGCAATTGCAATTTCACCAATTCATGAAGTTTTCTGCAAAAAAAAAGCACAAAATCTGTGATGCAAGTTGCATCACAAATTTTTTTCAACATCACAGTAAAATCAAGCATTTTTGGCTTCAACAATCACAAAAAAAAAGTGCTAATTTGTATCTAGCTGGAAGTGATAAAAAAAACAACCAGCTATCAGAGACGAAAATTTCGACACATTTCTCTGAGCTCACTTATGGGCAGGTGTTCAATTGTGTCAAAAAACATTTATGTGTAACGATCTCTTGAATTATCCAATCAAGAGTGTTTGGTTATGCATTACCTGGGTAGTAATTTTTTACATGATAACACATCAATCCTACAAAACATTTGGAAATCGTAATTTTTACTGTATTTGCTTCAATTAAATAAAGACTGTTTTGGTTAAGACTTTATCTTATGTCTGTATCTTTATTGTTTGAGTGCACTGGTTGTCAAATTTTCTAGTCACATATTTTTTTAAATGTTTATTGACGGAATGTAACACCTGCCCTTATAAATTATAAATCCATTTTGAGTAAACAGGTTTTCTGGTCTTTCCTTAGTTTTAGGAACTTCTTGTCATAATGGCTGCACATACTGTATGCTTTATATATGGTCAGTAGTGATTAGATTGAAAAACACTGAAGTACTCCTTTTAAGCATAATCTATTTATCCATATATATTAATTATTGAAGCTTTTTGCCTGATTAGACACTGTAAAAATTCATCCAATCACTCTTAATCTGACTTGCTGGTCATTTGGCTTAAAATACAGTAAAAACTTTCATCACAGATATATAATATGTTTTCATGCTAGAAATTTCTTTCCCATTAGTATATTTCCTCACCTTATTCTCTTTCCATGCTTCTCTTTTTGGTTGCAACTCTTGATCTTCCATCTTTCACTTTTCACTAGCTCTCATGTTGCCTCTCTCTCTCTCTCTCTCTCTCTCTCTCTCTCTCTCTCTCTCTGAACTCATTAAAACAGCCATGTCTTGCAGGAGCAGTTTTTCGTGGCAGACACCGGTACGGAGACAAGCTGTGTGTGGGAGCTGTTCGCTTAAACACACCCCAACCCAAAAGCACTATTCATCCTCACCCTCCACTCTCCTCACCATCCAAAATAAATCCTCAAAAATATTCCATCCTAAATTTGGCATTGGGGATACATCTGTGTAAACAACAGTATGGAAATGAACTCCAGTATTACTTTAGACACCGTAATTACAGGCTTTTAATGTTTACGTAAGCGCTTAGAAAGCTTTAAGCATTTAGAAAACAACATCAAGAAGCATTTCATGGGAAATCATTAGTTAGCTCTTTTGTTTATATTGCAATATATATGGAAGTATTAATTGATTGCCAAGTCACAGTGATTTATGGCTGGATCAGTCACATGAGTTAAATCTTTGTTGGAATGGCAGAGACAGGTTAGATGGTTGAGTAATCAGAATTCTATAATTCTATATTATATTCTATGTACAGTGCCCTCCCATAATATTGGCACCCTTGGTAAATATAAGCAAAGAAGGCTGTGAAAATTTGTCTTTATTGTTTAACCTGTTGATCTTTTGTTAAAAAAATTCACAGAAATACTCTGCTCTCATGGATATCAAAAACTATAAGTATAATCCCATTGATTTTTTTTAGCACACCTGGGTGACTAGGAACAGGAAATTGTTCAACAATGACTTCCTGTTTCTCAGGGGTATAAATATGAGGTAACATAGGCCAAAATCCCTTAATCATTCATAACATTGGGTTAGACCAAGGAATATAGCTGTGATGTGCGGCAAAAGGTTGTTGAGCTTCACAAAATGGGAAGTGGCTATAAGAAAACAGCACAACATTGAAATTGCCAATTTCCACCATGAGGGTACTAATTAAGAAGTTCCAGTCAACTGAAAATGTTATGAATCAAAGAGGACCTGGACATTTTGTTAGGATACATGGCATCATGGACTCTATCAAATAGCAACATATATCTGCCTCTGCCAGAAAGCTTAAAATGGGCCATGGTTGGATCTTCCACCAGAACAATGATCCAAAATATACAACAAAATCAACACAAAAATGGATTAGTGACCACAAAATCAAGGTCCTGTCATGGCCATCCTAGTCCCCTGACTTGAAACCCATAGAGAACCTGTGGGGTGAACTGAAGAGGAGAGTCCACCAGCATGGACCTCGAAATTTGAAGGATCTGGAGAGATTCTGTATGGAGGAATGGTCTCAGATCCCTTGTCATGGGATGCCTCATCTGGCATTATAGGACAAGACTGATATAAAATTTAGGGGAAATTGCTGTAGTTTAAGAGGAATAAAACAATTTGGGATGTACATTGACAGTTAAACACAAACATATTGAGGCTGTGTTCAATTTTCAAATATGATTTTTTAAAATATGCATATGAATAGTTCATTTGTGTAAACTGTGCAAACAAATTTACTCTCTAAAGCAAATAAAGTGCCTAACTGCACCTGATTTTGGCCGATCTGACATCCTTTCAGTTTACAATCACGGAAAATAAGAATGATGAGTGCAACTGTTCATTCTACTTACGGCAGTAATTCCAGAGAAAGTACAGCTAAATTCAAAAATGGGATTTAACTCCTCTTGAACAGTTGAGCACAGAACTAAAAAAAAGTTTTCACCTGAAGAAGCTATGACTTTTTGTGATTTCATGATGCCAACCATTTGTTTAGTTCCCTCAAGTCTAGGCCTATCATATGGCAGTGCTGGGGAACAGAAAACCCCTTTGATGTGTTCCCTAGCTAACTTAATTCATTTTATGGCTAAAGAAAATATGGGTTCTTATATTATTTTTAAATCAAGTCTCAGACACTGAAATCCCTCTAAGTAGTACCTGTAGTGAATCCTAATGCTAATTTAATGCTACTGCTTAGTGATGAATAAAATCACGGTAGTATATTTTGATATATTTGGCTACTATAATATAAATCACTGAGACTTTATTTATGAGACATTGCAGTATAAATATAAAAATTCTCAAAGATTTATATAATAGTTTATATCATAGCTACCTACTTTATATGATAGCTAGTTAACTGCTAGCAAACTCTACATTTCAGTAAGCTACATTAGGGATGAACAAAACATTGGCTGTAATTGTATTTTTATTGGGATATAATATTACTATGTACATCTCTAAGAATATGACAATTAAATCAAAACTCAGACATTGAAATCTCACTGTCTACCTGTGGTAAATGCAGCTAGTTTACTACCAGGCAGCTAGTTAGCTAGGTAATTTAGCTAATGTTAGTGATGAACAAAATCATTGTTTTGCTACAATCATATACACCATTGGGAATTTAAACTCCACCAAAATCTCACTCAGTACCACCTAGTTTGCTAGCTTACTGAAATGCAAGATAGTTTGTTAGCAGTTAACTAGCCAGCTAGCTATTTGAGATGGCAGGAGGACATGGGGTATTTCCAAATAGCATTCTCATGTTTAGTAACATTTGTAAGACATTCATAGTAGCATCATGCGCATTTGTAATGATTTCAAATGACATTCAGGAGCAGTTTAATTATGTTAAATTAAATTTTTATTATGTTCCGTACAGTTACGGAAATCAATGGGCGTTTTCTTCTGGGGATTTATGCATATAGAAAAGCAGAAGCTACAGTACAAAAGAAATAGTAAAAATAATTACAACGATATATAACGTATTGTTAACACCTTTTCATCTTTGTTTGGAAAAGAGTTAACAATACTTTAGATATCACTGTAATTATTTTTACTCTTTCTTTTGTACTGTAGCATCGTATATATGATTATGGCTTGATAACGGCATAATAAGGTGTCACAAATGAAAATCATTCAACTCACTGACTCTCTGCATATTTTAAAAGCTTTGTTTCCAGGAAAAATAGGGACAACAGTGCCATTTCATAATTTCATTATGTTTCTGGAACATTCTGTCATGTAGTGTTGTTCAAGGAGAAGAAGGCAAATCAGTGTCAGACGTAAACATGACACAGAGGGAAGGAGGGATGGCAGGATTGAATAGGGTTTATGTGTTCCTCATTTATGTGTGAGTGTGTTTGTCTGTATGTCCCAGTGTGTGCTTTGTTATGTATTTGTTTTGCTCTTGCAACTAATCTATGCAGCTTCTTTGTGTGTATGTTCATGCACAGCTAAGTGCAAAAGATTGCATACTCTCAGGACTAAATCAAAGAAAGATAACATTTTAATTTATTACAAGAAGATGCCACACAGATGTTACTTTACCACAAGTAATGAAGACAGTCAATTAGTGTATGTTAAAATATTAATAGTAATAAAAACAAAAAAAGTATTACCAGTTTGTATTTCCCTTTGTGACATTAAAATGGGATGTTATCTTTTGCCTTTAATTTTGAGACAGCATATGTGTGTGTGTGTGTGTGTGTGTGTGTGTGTGTGTATGTATATATATATATATATATATATATATATATATATATATATATATATATATATGTGTGTGTGTGTGTGTGTGTGTGTGTGTGTGTGTGTGTGTATGTGTGTATATATATATATATATATATATATATATATATATATATATATATATATATATATATTAGTGCAATACTATGGTACCATGGGGGATGCAAACTTCTGCTCTCAACATTGTGCTCTGTATATCTGTGCTTATCCTTTACATGTGTCTTTACATGTCTCCACTTTATCATGCCCCGAGCCATTGCTTAAAGAAGCTTAGCCACCCACTCCAAACACAGAAGTGTTTTTCTGAGTTTGTTCATGTACATATCTTTAAAGAAAGTAGTTTAGAGCATGTCAGAGGATGCTGTTGGATCATCAATCTGTCTCCCCGGGCAGGCATAAGGAAGCCTACACATACACTCTCATACACACACTTTGTGCTAAAGTTGATATGTCTTACATCTCATTAGAGAAGAAAAGTACCTAAATCCTGATTAGCTGTCCCACTACACTGATGTCAAAACATGACCTCATGACAGCGTCATCCTAATTCTCTTCAAGACTTAGGATTTTTGTGATGCCGTCTCAGCTGAAACGCCTCGTTTTGGTATTAGGTATAAATGTCTTTAGCACATATTAGCTTAGCTGAAAGAATAAAAATAGGTGTCACTTCTTGTTGATTTTTAAGAGAAGAATTTTAAAGACAGTCTATTAAAGTTTAGTTTAGTTTAAACGTGTTTAAATACAAGTAGTGAACATCTATAAGATTTGCATTCATATAAAAATGTAACACTAGAATTTTATGATTAAGTTTACACCAAAGTCTAAACACACTAAAGACGCTAAATGAGACCTCAGTCCAAAGCAGCATCAAAGGCTTATTCCTGCGAGCACTCATGTTCATGTATTGATCTGCCTGTATTTATAGAGAGACAGATTTATTAGGGTACTCCTGTTCCATGTCAATATTACAAGTGTGAGAACGATGGATGAAGAGAAACGCAGAAACAGAGAAATGAAGGGAGTGAGGGACAGATGGAGGGTTGTGGGGGCAACAGTCTGGGCAAGAAAGATGCTCTCTCTCTCTCTCTTTTCTCTCTCTCTTTCTTTTTCTCTCTCTTTCTGGTGAGATTATAGTTCCCATGGCAACCCAGCAGATTGCTAGGAAATCACTGTGGTTGTGGGCACCATGGTAACACATTTCATATGCCACTGAGTCTCTCTCTCTCTCTACGTCTCTCTCTCTCTCTCTCTCTCTCTCTCTCTCTCTCTCAGTGTCTTCTCTCAGTGTCTCTCTCAAATCATGATACATGCATATCAACCATAACTCATACACACATACACACACACACGCACACACTGCAGTCAACACTCACTGATGATTCTCGAGTGTCTTTGTCTAGCGCTGAGTGCAGGCATGTGTTTATACTTTGACTTACAGTACCCTACCTCAGTAGCCCTAGACCCTGTTACCCAGTGTAGATGTGTGGTACTGCATTTTAACACACTCCTCAGTGCATTACAGCTCTTAAGTCTAATTGCTTCCTTCTGTGTGCTCCATCTACATGGTGTGAGTAATGGGGCTGTATGGCTGCAGCTTACTGTACATGTATTAGGCATGTCACACACTCAGTATGCATTTTTCTATCTTACTTTCTCTCACTCTGTCTATGTTGTGCCTACCCCTCGTTTGGAGTTATTTCTTGCATGGTGAGTCGTTTTACTGAGGCTGAGTGTTGTCATGGTGATGGCAGCCTACAGATCGAGAACAGGTTTGGGGGGGTTGTATGAAGGATAGCAGAGAAGCTTACACTGGCACTGACACAAACTTGTTGACACACATTTGAAATGCTTTTACCCAGCAATATACAGTATGGTGCTTTTGGGTGCTATGTTGAGTAAAGAATGCCTAGCCAACAATGTAGGCAGATTCCTACGAAGCCAGGTCCAACACCTAGTTATGTTATATTCATATATTTATGTAGTGAGATAGAGTTGTAGTAACATTACCTCTGGAGAGTTAATAGAGAAATGCAACTAAAGCCATATCTTGTGGCATGCATCATAAAGAGACTGGTGTCATATGTAACCCTTGTATATGCTAATTAAACAGGAGTCTCCTAAAGGCATAGCAACTTGACTACTACATATACTTCCTGTACAGTAAGTACAAAGACTTACTCTCACTCCAGCTGTGCACAACTTAGGAACAGACTCATCAGAATCAGACCACCGTATGTGGTTGAAAAGCTGTCAGGACTCTGCAGGGAATGCTTGAGAGAAACTCTAAAATAGAAATGGCGTGAGCTGGGACAACTAATTCTTGACCAGACAGAATCTAATAAACCTAGGCCCACTACCTGGCCTTAGAGTGATGGCTTTGAGTCCTTGTAAGAATTCGTCAGATTGATGAAGCATTTGACAGAGTCAGAAGTCACTGCTGTTTGTATTAGTGTCACTGATGTTACCAGCTGCCAAAACACAGGCTGAAGTGATAAGAGAAGGTTGACCGGTTTGGCCATGTCAAGGTAAAGCTGGTAGACTGTTTACATCCATCAGCATTTATAAGCTCAGCCCGTGTTTTTCCCAGTTGATATCTGATTATACCTAGCTGGATTTTTCTGTGCAGTCCTCAATATTGTTAGCTAGTGGCTCACATCTGAACATTTCTGTGAGATAATGTAGAGTTTCATTTATATGGACAATCTTTGCCATATTAATTATGTATTTCTAATTAGGTCATCAGTTTGGTAGGAAACATTATGCTCTACCTGATTATAAAAGTACCTTGAGTTGTTGTGACTGACAGTTAACTCTGCTTGCTTTCCCACTTGATAATGTGCTTCCTGGAGTAAAACTCTCAGATTCACAGGGTGGGGTTTAACAGGCTCATCATTATTATCATAAATAGACGTGTGATCAGGCTAAGTGGCATTCATCATGAGGTATTTTCATAAATGGTACTTGTCTCAAATAGTATGTCTGTCTCTGACATAATCATGGATTAAGAGTGTTATTCACAGTCTTTTGGGTGTTTATCTCTGTATGGTACACTTTTATAAGCCTTGCTTAGTGCTTAGATCCATGGGCAGAGACCACTTGTTCAAAAACATCACTAACAAATGGTGACCTTACGGGTGTGATCCTCCAAACCATGTAAAATCTTCACTAACAGCTTACTAGATATAGCATGGCCAATGGATTTCCTCACAGCTTTGTAATTTAACCCACTTTAAGAAGTACGCAGTGAAGAACATCACACATGAACCAAAGCTAGCTAAGTGGTTAAGATGTTGGGCTACTGATTGGAACGTCATTAGTTCAAATCCCAGCACCACCAAGCTGCCACTGTTGGCGCCTTGAGCAAGGCCCTTAACCCTCAACTACTCAATTGTGTAAATGAGATAAATGTAAGTCGCTCTGGATAAGGGTGTCTGCCAAATGTCATCAATGTAAATGTATTTCCAAGCTCTTTGATGACACAAGTTCAGTACACATCTCTGAGTTTGGAAGTTGCAACCAGAACAAAACTATTTGGCCAGAAAAAAGATCATAAAAGAAGACAGAAGAAGAATTTTCATGACCTGAGTCCTGAATTGCAGTAGGAACATAGAGAAAATGCTATAGTGATTATAGTACTTAGCAAGGTTGTCTTCCTCTTTGTATTTTTTTTTTTTTTTGCATAATGATAAATGTTTTATATGTATAGTCACAGAACAATGGAGTGACTAGTTGTACCTGCTCAAGATCTGTTGTATAAGTGTCAGTACATATGAAAACAGTAATTGCCGTCAGTCATCTCAGCTAAATGGTACACAGTCTCAAATACCAAATCTCTTGTTTGAAACAATGGAAGCAAAAAAAAATGGTCATATTTGCTTGACATCATGTAGGAACTTGTGGGGGCATTGTTCATCCCAAAGAGTAGCACATGGCACTAGAACAAACTAGATAGAGATGCAAAGGCTGTCTTGGGTCATGACAACTTCTTCACAACCCCCTGCCAATAGCCGTGAGCCAGGTCTATAGTGGTGTAGAACATCCCTCCAGCAACACATGAAAGGAGATATGAATTTTTAAAAGCAATTCAACACAAAATCTTGCTCCCCACCAGAATTTTCACACTGCCAACTGGTACTCCTTGTGGTCTTACAAATGGCTTATTTAACCTTGACCATTTACTGTATTTATTCTTCAATAACCTTTTTTCTTTTTTAATCAGAACTTCACCAGATTTGATGATATTCAGTATATGATCTCCAAACAGTGCCCTCCAAACAGGCTTGCTTGAGTGAGCAATGCATAGTATAAGAAGTAAGGATTGTCTCTGCGGAACGTCCTTCCCTTTTTCATTCTGCCTATCATACAGTCTGAATCTATCAGCTTTGTCATCCTTCATTGCTTTTTTCTCTTCTTGACTGGAGGTTTGAGCAGCAGATTACGGAAGAGTGAGCTCAGTAGCTTAGGTTTCAGTTTGACATGGGGCATGCATGGGGAACGGCACTGCATTCAGAACAGCTGGGTAGCTTTAAAAGCAGTAGGTTTCACCTATAGATTTATTTTAACCTGTACTGACAGTTGCTTTGGCCTCTGGAGCCAAGAAAGGAATGGGGCTAATGATCATACAGGAGAAGTCATTGACTAAAATAATAAATTTACCACAAAAGTACAACACTATATTTGCCAAGTGAACGTCGGGTTGATCTGCTAATGCTCAGGTTCTTCGCAGGTGGGCTTCTTAGCTTATTGAACCCACTGAACATGTGTGACATTATGGTGGAGATGGGGTCTTTGGGCATCTCAATATGATCAAAAATTACAAAACTTTGCCAGGATGAAAATATGCACTTTGGTTTCCATTTCAGCTTCTGTAGCAGATTCTCTGTTGCGGCCAAATGCAGATATTTATGTAAATTATATACCTGAAGGCCACTCACCCAGAAAAGGACATTTTCACAAACATTGTGAAGAGTTATATGTGAAACAAGACATAACTACATCAAACTGATATGTTTCTTCGTAGTTATAAACATATCACGAAGAGCTAAGCATTAAAATGTAACTGAAGAAGTCCTTAAGGTTCTAACTAAAAGTTTTTTTTAAAAGAGTATAGGAAGCAAAGCATCTCAAGTCAAACCTGGGAATGAATCAGTTACATCTAACAAGGGCATGTAAAGGTTGCTTCACTAAAACCATCGTCTGTGTTCACAGGTGGCTAGACTGTGGAAGAATTGATGCAAGGGCACAGATTGCATGGTTCAGGTGCAGATAGCTGGGCTTGATTAGGTAAAGCAAGAGCATGTGAAAGAGAAGCAGCTAATGGAACAGTGTGTGTGTTTGGTTGTGTGTGAAGCAATAGGAGTAATGGAACCCAGTCCCACGGTTCAGTCACAGCATTCAGGAATACTGTAAATAATGAGAATAATAAAGATTCCTGCAGAAATCGCACATGTGCCTCAATAACCTGTGGCAGTCCAGTCACTCTGTCTGTGTGTCTGATAAATCAATGTGTAAGTCAGCATGCGTGGCACTTTCAGCATGGACAAATGTTATTCCTATAAGAGGCAACAATAATCTGTTTTGTACCTCAACACCTCGATGACTATAATGCAAAAGAGATTTCAAAGGAGCTCAGTAGAACAACATATTCAGATACAGATTTATTTTAATAGCAGTGTAAGCAATATCAATGACAACAATATCCAGTGTCAGTTTCACAGCAAAACTTTATTGCAGGAGCGCTAAGAAATAAAAATTAAAGCACAAGCATATCCGGTGTCATTTATCAAATGGGATTAACACAACTCTGACAATACAGAGAGAGATATAACATATGGATGCGCATATTAAGCAGGGGCATCTTAAAGGCATAGCAAACAATCTGACTATTACAACATACACCACAATAACAACACTCTGATGATGGCTGGGTGCTCACATAACAGCACAGCCCACACATACACACACCTGACAACAGACTGATTCACTGGCTCTGTCAAAAGTGGGTCAGTGGTTGCTTGTCACAAACTGTACAACAACACTGAGAAAAGGGGGAATGATTATGTTCTACAAATTCACTCTAATGTGGCTCTCTCAGTTTCTAGTCTTTATAGTGGATTATTATCTAGTTCATTTCAGGGCAGAAATGATGCATGTCCTCCACAAGACCTTTTTTTAGAAGGGCTGGGGAAAAAACAAGTCTATTATCACAGACCATCACCTTTATAAGTAGTCAAGGCGCTTATTGTTCTTATTCATTATACACCATTTCCCTGTTGGGATGACATTTGTGCTGTTTGCTCTGATCATGAGCGATGTCATGCCATTCTTTCTGGCTTTGCTACTTGAGGGGAACTGAACATTACTTGAGCAGGGGGTCAGCAGTTCAGTATCTGTCAAGACCTCCAGTGCTGAATCAGACTCTCTGCTATTGCAAGGACCTCAGTGACACATTTGTAATACAATATCACTGTATTACTGCTTCAGTGTTTCATAAGAGACAGGCTCTCCTTATGTTAAGATAGATTAACGTATTTATGATAACTGGTTAAGGATTCCCAAAGTCCAGCTCATATGGTTATGTATCTCTGTGAATTTTATTACTGATGTTGTGTCCTCAGATACCTCATGAATGTGACATTCGAGGGGCGCAATCTCTCCTTCAGCGAGGATGGCTACCAGATGCACCCCAAGCTGGTTATTATTTTGCTGGATAAGGAGAGACAGTGGGACAGGGTGAGTATTTATTTTCCATGCTTTCTTTCTCCTCTCGCTCTCTTTATCTGAGTCTCTAGAGAGTCCTCTAACCTCGCTTATAACAGCAGTGATATTTCGCCCTGTGTAGCTACACTAGTTCTTACGAGTGTTCTTGTCTTTAGTTTACTGTTGGTTCTCATGATTTGGTACTGGTAGCACTAGGCTAGCTGAGATTCACAGAAGCTAGCTATAGAGCATATAGAAAGTCACCCATTTGACCAGAATTCTGATGTATTCCTGCTAAATATAACATTTTGAATAAACCAAAACCACGGTTTGCCACCTACAGTATTTTTAGGCTTAAAGGCTGATGACACCCATTCCCATTGGTAGCAACCAAATCTCTTCACTTATCATTTGCTTAAAGTTAAACTTTACAATAAAGAAATGTGTTTGCTCACCCTGCCCAATTTTGTGTTGCAAACTGTTGCTTAAATTGCTGTATCTTGAAAAGTTTAATTCTAAATAAATGACTTCTGGTCACTTTATCACATCGTGCCACAGCTGGTGTGACAGTGGGTTAACACTTCTATAGAAAAATATCACCACCTGACATAATGCCTTAATCAGCCTACACAGTACTCTTTCTATCTTTCCACTTCCCATTATTCAGCCATACTCAAATTAATCCAGCCCTGACCTTTCTTGACTCTCTTATCTCACGCTTCCTCACTTGTCCTTAATCTCTCTCTAACCACTTTCCTTCTTCTTCTCTCATCCCCGTACTTCTCAGGTGGGTAAGTGGGAGAATGGCTCGCTGACCATGAAGTACCATGTGTGGCCACGCTTTGAGCTCTATTCAGACGCAGAAGAAAGGGATGATGACCACCTGTCTATCGTCACACTGGAGGAGGCCCCATTTGTTATCGTGGAGGATGTGGACCCCCTCAGTGGGACCTGCATGAGGAACACGGTTCCCTGCAGAAAACAGCTCAAAGCCCAGTAAGCATCCTGTCGATGTAGTTCACTACCGAGTGCAGGTTTTGACATGTTATGTGGGACTTTTTTTAAAAGGCAGTAGTCTATACAGACTTTACTGCTAATGATTTTTTTGGTAAAACTTCACTGAAAGGGCACCCACATGAATTATTTATGATAACCGGCATAAAGCTGTTTTAAATCGTATTCCAATAAACACTACAGTATATATTTTATACCTTTTCCAACTCCCCCGATAAGAAGTTGTATGTCAGATTATTGAATAGGATTGTGATAGATACTTCACAGAAAATGTGTTGCTAGTAAAAACAACCAATAATTATAATTTAGGGCTCTCTTTTGTTGTATCAAATATAGCAATGACACCTCAAGAGTTTTGGCATATGCTTTACACAAGTCCTACAAGAAGTCTTATAAGTTGTGTTATAAAGAAAAAAAAAAGGTTTTCCCAAAATTTGTGGTGTGAAGCAAAAACAGGCAAATTATTGTTATTGTTTTAATACTGCAATTAGGTGGGGCAATATGACAAAAATACAATGTCAAAAAAACCCAGTTTGCTACTTTGACAAGATCTAATAATGCATAACCACTGGTTGTTGACAGACAACCTCTATAATTGGTTGAAAACTCTCTTTTATGGATGTGAAACTCGAATTCCTGATGATACCATAGTTTGACGGAATTCCCACAGCAACCATAGCACATTGTCATATTTTAATGTCAACAAGAAGTGCCTCAAAAATCTTGAGGCCATTTGTCACACCAGGAAAGAAACTGTCTCAGCCTATCAGGGCTAAAACTCACTAACATGGATTGAAAAGTGCTTAAACAGAATATCAGCATGCTTATGAGAAAAGACTGCCATTAGAGCATAATGAAAGACTGAATGTCTTAGAGACAAATGTTCTCTGGTATAATGACCACAAAATCTGGACCTCGAAGGAACAGAGGAAAGTAATGTCATCGCAGTGTTTGTGCTGTTTTAGTTTTTTGTCTTGTTATTCATCGTTAACATCTCAAAACATCCCTTGTGTCATGGATATTTCCTCTTTTAAGCTGTCAGCTTATATGCTCCTTCCTTCATTTTTCAGAAACCAAACAGGAGATTCAGGGATCTATATCAAACGCTGTTGCAAGGGCTTCTGCATAGACATCCTCAAAAAGATCGCTAAATCTGTGAAGTTCACCTACGACCTCTACCTAGTGACCAATGGGAAACACGGCAAGAAGATCAATGGCACGTGGAACGGCATGGTGGGCGAGGTAGGGTTGTTCTTCCAAATACAAGTCAAAATACATTTCTCTGTGTCAAATAGTTCTGGCAGCATAGGCTAGGGAGAGAGATTTGCGTCTAGTGACTTGCGTCACGTTAATGAAATATTAAAGTTGCGGTCAGCGATTTTGAAGAAAACATTCCATAATGTTTCAGAGAAGTTTTTGTCATGTTGTAGCTGCTGTTAATAAAACCTGCTGAGAGGCGAAACTCCAGTCTCTGTAACACTCCAGGGTCTGGAAACAGGAGAAAAAATTAATTATGTGGACCCCCAGGATCCATCCAATCAAGGCCATGAGGCAGTTGATCATGTTTCCTGTCAATTCAAAAAGTTCCGCCTCGGGCACTATTCAGACATTGTACTGTACATCTTAGAAATAATGGTTCCTCAGTGATTTTTGGTCTAAGTTATTGGTTCTAGCTTTTTACTTGGAATCCTTAAAGGGTCATGAAACCCCCCTCTTTCAGCTCAAGTCTACCTCACAATCTTTTTGAAAAATGCTAATTAAATGGGCGTGGATGGCTGTGAGAAGAAGGGAGGGGAGTGGGCATGGCAGGGCAAGGCAGGAGAGGAAGAAGGTTAGGGTGCTGTCATGAATAATTAAGAGACAGCATCTTCTCATAAGCTAAGAACACGCCGTCTCATGAATAATTATGAGACACTGATGCGTCATCGAAGTACTATAGTACATTGCCACGTCACTGCCTCTGAGGATGACACGATGTAGTTTTTAAACCCGGAAGGCAAAATTAGTAGAAAAAAGCTCAAAATTAACCAGTTTTCTCCTACAGTTCAAATTAACAGATGCTAACATTGTCTTTTATGATGTGCGACACAAACACCTCTGTTAAAATCTCAGAAAATATAGTTTAGTATTTCATGTCTCTTTATAAGATTCTACCTAGAACCTTTAAGAGCTCCTAAAGAGAAATAAACTGAAGAATGCTTTATGGTGCTGGATTGATATTATTATTATATAATTTTTGCTTAAGTCCAACTTAGGAAAAGTGCCTTGAGGCATGGCTGTGGAGGGCTGCATGTATTTAACTTCAGCTAAATGTTTGCTACAATTGCAGACTGTACCTTTTAAACTGGAAAATGAATCATTTTATTCCACACAATGTGTTCAATTCTCCATTCCCCTTACTGCTGAAGCTCTTTTTCTCAGCTCTTCTGTCTTCACCATGGTTATTGAAAGACCCGATAAAGTCATCGATTCAAACAATGTGCAGTCTGTTCACTGAATAAGCACATTTCGTCTGATGCCTATTGAGTTCATCAGCACTAGTACAGCGAGATACTCCATTATGAAATGCCTGGTGTTGTGTAGAATCTGCCGTTGCTTCAGGTGATATTGGAATTGCTCATGCATGTGAGCCAATATTCGCATCAAGATGCCTATCAGAATAATTTAATTTGAAATGAGATGATCAGCATGCTCCCTGTGTTTCATCGAAGGAGAATTTGCAATGCTGTGATGCACAAACTGATATGGCTGTTGGAAGTCAAGGAGGGCGCAGGGTGCTTACTTTATTCAAGGAGACACAAAATATGTATAAGGATATTTTAAACTTGGATTAAAATTTCGACTCTTTTAAACTTAGAGGTAGAGTAATTAATGATCTAATATAATGCATGAGTGTTAGAAGATGAAGTTACTTAACTGAAGAAGGTATTACTCCATTTTATTTGCCTCCTTAATATTCATTTATTGGTCATTATTCTGGCTGGCATGTAATTTTGACAGAACATGAAGTGATTGTTGTTCAGGCTGGTAATGTGTCACTTAGCAGTCGTGAAAGTGCGAGAAAAAGAGTGTCGTGAAAAGAGAGAGTGAGTCAACAGCACGGAGACAGTACGAGAGTGATACGGATGGACAGAAGAGAAAGATATAGAGAGAGAGAGAGACAGCCAAAGCCAAAGTCCAGCTGGTATTTTAATTCAGATTAGAAATAATATCTGCTGCAGATCGCAGTTGCAGTCGTTTATATGATTGTGGCACATTCGTCTAACTCCTTTTCATTTAGAGTCATGTTAATTATCGTCACATCAGTCACAATGTTTGGGTAGGCTGCTGCTTTCGGCTGAACAGCTCACTGCTCAATAACTCTACGTGACTGCTGAGGATTTTTATAAGACATTTTTACACAAACACACATATTTCATGCAGAAGATAATATCAGTTGTTAAGTTAATGGGAATGAGAATGGCATCAGAGAGATAAAGAGAAAGTGTGGTAGTTAAGATAAGGCAAAGAGAGGCAGGGCAGTATCTCTGTAGCGTATATTTCACCTTATTAATTCAGTGTGGTGCATCCCATTTTCCTCTGTAGCCCAAGGCCTCTGATATTTAAAGCTAAATATACCTGAGCTGAAGAGGGGTCTAGGGAAGGGAAAAAAACAGATACAGAAGAAGGGCGAAGAAAAAAAACAAGGGTGTGACAATTTCCACATACTGTGACCCTGTGTAGTAACCTAATTTCTCCTTTAACTTCAGTCATTTTTGTGTGCTTTTCTCCTCTTTTTTCCTTTGTATATTTTGTGTTTTATTTGTTCTATTTCTGCCCTGTATTTTTCTTTCTTTTTTTAGGCAGCTGGTTTGTTCATGTATCTTAAAACTATGTCAGCTTTCCCTAACCTTATTTAATATATGACTCTTGCTCTCTCCCGTCCTGTAGGTGGTGTTTAAGAACGCTCACATGGCGGTGGGCTCTCTGACCATCAACGAGGAGAGGTCAGAAGTCATTGACTTCTCTGTCCCCTTCATAGAGACGGGCATTAGTGTCATGGTCTCACGTAGCAATGGCACCGTGTCTCCTTCTGCATTTTTAGGTGTGGAATAAAGCATACACACACATGCATACAGTACGTCCTCAGTATGTTTGGATGTTTGAAGTTCACACAGATCTGTTTAAAATCTGTTTTTATTATGAAATCATGTAGTTTGAAATTTGTTACAATACATTTCAAGAAAATCTGAGTGATGCTCTTTGCTCTTTTTCAAAAGCATTATTGAATTGTTAAAATACTGTATAAGAGCTAAGTATGGAAATGCATTCTGTTATTACACTCTATACCCAGACAAAGGGAGTGAACTTGGGTAGTTTTCTAATTTGCATATTCAAAGAATTTGTGTGACTTAAAATATAATATATCTACTGAACAGGCCACCCATAGGTATTAATCAAGAGCGTACTTTCTTCCACGCTCTCGTTTCCAGTGATAAACATTCAATAAACCAGTGAAGTAGTATTCCAGATAAGATCACTTATTCTGATGCCTCAACAAACACACTTCATTTACAAGACCCTCAACCTGTCTGCTGTAGAAAAGGTCAGGTGAATCGAGATTGACTGAGATAATAGAAAATCTTCAGACATACCTTTTTTTATTATTAATAAAAAAATATAATAAGTAGAGCACCAGTTCAGTGGATATGGAATAATATGAGATCAACAAGATAAGAAATGTTATAATCATTTAGCTAATATTTTGGATAAAATTTTTGTAGGTTTATTTCCTTTAAACTTTTTTTTTTTGTTACCACATGCAAGTAAAAGTTCAAAGTTTAAAGGAGCAATTTTTTAAGAGTCCTTTGCTGTCTGTAAGGTGTTGACAATAATATTGACAAGTCACCGCCCATCCCCGTAACTGACACTACTGCTTTGCTGAAACTACACACAGTGGATATCAGTAGTGTTCACACTCCTGTTAAACTTGAGTTTTTGTGATGGGAAAATTAAAACCAAGATAAATCATGCTTATTCCACTTTTAATGTGAAACAGTAACCTGCAAAATTCAAGTGAAAAACAAATACAAACGTTTTTTTTTGTTTTTTTTTAAAAGTAAAAATTTCACCTAAACTTAAACAATAACCCTTAACTAATACTTTGTTACAGCACTCAGGCTTTTTGGTCGAAAGTTTACCAACTTAGCACATCTTGATTTATAATTTTTATTCCACTCCTCTTTGCAAAAAAATGCTCCAAATCTAATTGTGTGGTGATCTCAGAGGCCTGCAGGTTTTGTTCCCAAATTAATTGGTATTTGGAGGTATCCATGATTCTGTCTGGCTTGACAAGGGCCCCAGTCCCAGCTAAAGAGATGCAGCCCCATAATGTGATGCTGCCACCACCATGCTTCACTGTAGATATGGTATTCTTTGGGTGATACACTCATGTTTTGTTTTTGCATCACATATATCTTTTAGAATTATGCCCAGTTCTACCTTGGTCTCATCAGACCATAACACAATTTGCCACATGGTTTGACAAGATTTTGGTGGGCTTGGATTATTTATTTATTTATTTATTTATTTATTTATTTTGTGAGAAAGGGCTTCCGTCTAGGCACCTTACCCCATAACCCAGATATGTGAAGAATGCAAGAGATTGTTGTCACATGCAGGGAGTGACGAGTACTTGTCAGATATTCCTGCATCTCCTTTAATGTTGCCATAAACCTCTAGCCAGCCTGTGATTGGTTATTCTGAGCACAGTCACAAGGGTGTGTAGACTTAAGTATGCATGTTATAGTAAGTTTTTTCCTTCTTCTTCTTCTTTTCCCTACAGTGTTTCTATTTGTTTTTCACTTGAATTTTGTTGGGTGCCATTAAAGGGGTAAAAAAGATATTTTTTACATCACTAAACCTGCAATGTTAACAGGGTTGTGTAGACTTTGTATATACACTGTATGCCTCATGAGTCACCTTTTCAAAAACTTGGCCATCTCTCTTGTGACTGGCCATGGAACTAGTTTCCAGGCAAGAAAAATCTGAAATAAACAAAATAACCAGATCTATTATGCGGCAATATTATGAATTACAGTTTTCCATCACACATTCAGAAGTGAGAATTTCTCAGGACATTTATAGCATCATTTGACATATATTGTTGTTTCTCTTTGCAATTCTTTATAGTCATTTTCTGAATTTAGACATCTGCCTCTCTGAGGATCAGTAACACTGGGTCAGAACTTCAGAACATCATATATATATATATATCTGTCTCCATTTTCTCTCTCTCTCAGAGCCGTTCAGTGCTGATGTGTGGGTGATGATGTTTGTGATGCTGCTGATCGTATCTGCTGTGGCAGTCTTTGTCTTTGAGTACTTCAGTCCAGTTGGCTATAACCGCTGTCTGGCGGATGGACGAGGTATGCATGCACTGACACACGCTTGCGTGTACATGGTGAGAGAACACCTATTAAACACCCAGACACATTATAGCCAGGATATCAAAAGCAAATCTGTCCATGCAAGTAAAATGTTGATGCCCATGCAGGTGGTGCATGTTCTTCCCATTATATTGAACCATCAGAGTGGGCTAAGATCTTTCTCTATAAAAAAAAGTATAGATTATATTTTAACACATAATCAGAGCTCAGTTTGAAAAGGGGAAGATGTAGGAGCTGTGCAACATGTTGCCATGGATATATTCAAAAAAGCCAATAAAATGCGAATATGTAAAAAACAAGAACATCCAAAAAAAAAAAAAAAAAAAACACAATTGCTAGCAACATTACTAGCTAGATTTCATTAAGTGTAAAAACTGTATTAATTGTAATAAAATAAATTGACAAAAAGTAAAAAAGTTAATCAAACTAATAATATGGAAAAGCAGTTACTGGCAGTGAAAGTGTACAGTGTGGCAATCCAAGGGTATTGTAACAAAAGAAACTCTGATATAAGCTAAAATCTCTAACGACATATTAAGTCTTAACCTATACCCATCTAGCATTCCCCTTGCAAATACTTTAAATTTCACCACTGCATGTAACATTGCAAAAATGTTTTAATTCACAGTTTTAATTCATTCAATTGTTAATGTTACAGTATGTAGAACATAAATACATTATTATCAGAACATAAATACATTATTCTTAATAACAAGATAACGTGTTCTAAACAGATACAAATACATATACATATAGGAGATGCTCTGTTATTTTTTGTTCTTTTAAGAAAGCTTGCCAGAAAGGTTCACAAGGCATCTAGTCATGACTAGTGATGTGCGTCAGAAATGGGATTCCACTGTACGCAACAGAAAAGTCATGCAAATTCATTATTTCATTAATTAATTCATTAGAAAATATCATGAGCAGCTACACGCAAAAATAGTGCTGGCATTTCTATATCTAGGTTTTCCAGTGTTACCTGAAGAATAGTGTGACAGTTTTCATTTCATTTTTATGAAAGAAAGAAACAAACAAATAAACAATCAAAAACATTCTGGTTTAGACCACACATATTTTGGGTCATAGGCTGCAGCCCCCTATACTGTGCAAAAAAAAACGCAAATGATGTCACACTATTACATTTAGTTGGCAGCCCTCCTTACATAAATCATCTACCTGCTTTGGATTTAAAACGCAATACAGATCCAGATAGCATCGCTGCATTAGCGCCTGTGGAATTTTAGGGGCGACAAGAAAAAAAAATCTTGCCAGACAGAATAACTCACTAATCAAATCAGACTTATTTGAATAGATATATGGTGAAACCAAACCATAGACAATGCTGCACTGTGCTGTGTTCAGGTAATCGCTTGGAGCTGAGAGACTACTGATTTCTCCTCTCGCCCCCAGGCCCATGTTTAATGACATGTCCCCATTACATAAGCCTGTTGTACTGTGCTGGAGCTTAAAAGCTATTCTAATTTTCCATAACTATAACACACTGTAGAGTCCTACTGTGTCTCTCTCTGTCTAGCCGTCTGAGAGAATTATGCCTTTTTCACCTCAAATTACTGTTTCAGCTCCTTCGGAATATGCTTATGCTTGCATCCATCTACTTATAAACAGCTTCTCTTTCTCTTTCCTTTTTTAAAATTACTATTCCCCCTAATCTCTGCTTTTGTGCTCACCATGTTTTACATCTCTCTCTCTCTCTCTCTCTCTCTCTCTCTCTCTCTCTCTCTCTCATGGTCTTGTTTCTTTCTTTCCGCTGCTCACTCTTGTTCATTTTCTCTGTCTTCAGAGCCAGGTGGTCCCTCGTTCACAATCGGAAAGGCCATATGGCTGCTCTGGGGTCTAGTCTTCAACAACTCTGTGCCTGTACAAAACCCCAAAGGCACCACCAGTAAGATAATGGTATCAGTGTGGGCCTTCTTTGCTGTGATCTTCCTGGCCAGTTACACTGCCAACCTGGCTGCTTTCATGATCCAAGAGGAGTACGTTGACCAGGTGTCTGGCCTCAGTGATAAGAAGGTACTGAGGATTTACCTATAAAACCCAGATTACTGGGGATAAGGCCAAGGGCTTTTCTGTCAGTACTGTGGGAGTGACCTTTAAACACTGGCCTTCACAGTTCAATAAATCAAGAATAATATTGCATATATTATTTACAGCCTAATTTCTCTAGAGCTAGCATAAGTTTATACTTTGATACAGTGAAGAAGGGTCATGTTTATCTGTATACGTATATATACTGAGCAAATGTCTTATATAAGCCATAAAAAATATATATGGACTTGTGAAACTATCAAAATAATGAAAAATGAAAAGGTTCTATGCATTAAATTATTAATTATTAGAAATAGCAATAAACAGTAAAAAATGAAAAATGGACATCTAAAATGTGTTCTTTTCTATTGACATACTGATGCAGGAGACATAAAATAAACATTTAAGACAACATTTACATTTAATTTACCTAAGCTTGAGAGTATCTTACTTTACCTTACCTTACCTTGGTTGTCGGTTATATAGTAATTGCACTGAACACTAACTCCTCAGCTCATTCTGCTTCTTGATTTGAACTCTTTGCACTAGCTACACTAATGTTTTTCTTGGTAGAGGTAGATCTTGTTTGGCCAGCTGTGAGACTCGGGGAAGGTGTCCCATCGCTACCAGCTGATTCCACTAAAGTGGACATTGATTATATAGAGGCATTGTAGTGTGGCTTTATTACCTCTACACTGAAAGCAGAAAATGAAAAAAGTTGATTATGTTCAAGGGCTATTAAAAGTACAGATGCTACATTAACATTTGAGGTTTCTGTAATTAATACCAATAATATTCCTTTAAAGACAACATACTCAGTATTCAAGAAATATCTTGGCTTCTATGCCCTCTAGTTTTGCCTGTAATTTTAATAATCCTGGGCTGTATTCTAGGCGACTTAAATTCGGAAATTACATCAGCATTTATGCAGGGAAGGTTTCTTTCAGATTTGGTTACATAGCTGCTTAAACCAATTTTTTTGGACTTCCCATTAGTATTTTGCAAATCACCTACATGTAGTTCACACTTCCGATGTTGGCAGATTTTTCTTGATTAAAAGCATCCGAAATGTCCGGGGTATTTCAATAACATCTTAACCACATTTAAACACAAGCACATACCTTTAATCCCTGAAAAAATCAGGGATTAAAAATGCTGACTGAATAAGATCTTGTTTTTTGGCTGTCAACTGTAATACAATGTAATATAAAACAGTCCCTCCAGGATGTTGCGATTGCAGAAGTTAATGCAAGATCAAAGAAAACACCGCAATATTTGGAGGATCTTGCCATTTTTCAAATTCTCCACAGATTTTCAGCAGATTTGGGCCAAGATGCATCATGTGACTAATTGCAATCTGCATTCAGCCAAAGCCCTCTTCGATTCACGTGCATCAAAAATGAGTAGAGCTAAAAGGTCTCATTTAGCAACAAAGATCACTGCAAAAGACTGTGAATAACAATTTAGTGCAATCGCAATTTCGCCAATTCAAGTAGTTTTTAGCAAAAAAGCACAAAAAACTCGCATCACAATTTTTTTTTAAAAGCTGCAGCAAAATAAAGCATTTAGGGCTGCAACAATCACAAAATAACTCTGTGAAATCCTGTATGGTCTGATAAAAGTGAAAAATAAGAAATACAAATATGATAAACTGTATGAATGAGAAGAAAACAAACACTGAAATAAACACCTAATAGGAGTCTAGCATGTATATATACACACACAACCCCAGTTCCAAAAAAGTTGGGATATGAACAGAATGCAATGATTTGCAAATCTCATAAGACCAACTGTTATTCACAACAGAACCTAGAAAACATATCAAATGTTTAAACTGAGTAGATGTACCATTTTAAGAAAGAAAATAAGGGAATTTTGAATTTGATGGCCGCAATACGTCTGAAAAAGTTGGGACAGGGCAACAAAAGGCTGGAAAAGTAAGTGTTACTAAAAAAGAAACAGCTGGAGGTTAATTGGCAACAGGTCAGTAACATGATTGGGTATAAAAAGAGCATCTTAGAGAGGCAGCGATTCACCAATCTGCGAAAAACTGTGTCTACAATTTGTGGAACAATTACAGAATAAATGTTCCTCAATGTAAAATTGCGAACACTATGTATATCTCATCATCTACAGTATATAATATCATCAAAAGTTTAAAAGATATCTGGAGAAATCTCTGTGCGCATGTGACAATATTGCATGCCCGGGAACTTTGGGCGCTCAGGCAGCACTGCGTTAAAAAGAGGGATGATTCTGTAATAGAAATCATTGCATGGGCTCAGAAACACCTCCAGAACTCTTTGTCTGTGAACACAGTTCGTCGTGCCATCCACAAATGCTGGTTAAAGCTCTATCATGCAAAGAAGAAGCCATATGTGAACATGATAAAGAAATGCTGCCGTCTTCTCTGGGCCAAAGCTCAAAAAAATTTTAAAATGGACTGAGTCAAAGTGGAAAATTGTTCTGTGGTCAGACGAATCAAAATTGGAAATTCTAGTCCTCTAAACTAAAGAGGACTAAAGAGGAGAGGGACCATCCGGCTTTTTATCAGCGCTCAGTTCAAAAGCCTGCATCTCTGATGGTATAGAGTGCATTAGTGCCTGTGAAATGGGCAGCTTGCACATCTGGAAAGGCATCATCAATGCTGAAAGGTATATACAGGTTTTAAAGCAACATCCAGATTCCATCCCATCTTTACTTCTGAGAGACTCTGCCTCTCTAAGATAATCTTTTTATACCCAATCATGTTACTGACCTGTTGCCAATTAACCTAACTAGTTGCAAAATGTTCCTCCAGCTGTTTTTTTTTAAAGTAACACTTAATTTTCCGGCCTTTTCTGGAAAGCCTTTTCTCTCCCCATCCCAACTTTTTTTAGATGTGTTTTGCGGCCATCAAATTCAAAGTTACTATATTTTTTTCTTAAAATGGTACATTTCCTCAGTTTAAACATTTGACAGGTTTTCTATGTTCTATTGTGAATAACATATGGGTTAATGAGATTTGCAAATCATTGCATTCTGTTTTTATTTATATTTTACACAGTGTCCCAACTTTTTTTGAATTGGGGTTGTAGCAACAAGAATAGCCATAGGTGAAATTATTATAATAACTGATGCCAATTTGATTTCATTTAATAATATATCTTCTAGCCTCATTATTTGGCAGCTCATAAAATAGCACTTGATCCAGTATATTTTATATTATTTTATTTTTTGTTTGAACTTAAGTAGCCTTAAGGTACTAAATCAAGTAGATGATATTTCAAACTGTCAAACTAATAATATAATGGCAATTTTTTGGCGATCCTCAAGAAAGAAAACTTTCTACAAAGAAACTGCATGCAACTAAGACACACATCTGTTTTCAGCTAACCATTTTCGTCAAATCCCATGGAGCTCTCCGAGTAACACTTTAGTCTGTAGTTCCTTTGAGGTCTGAATAACGAAGTGTACAATGAAACTTTGTTTTTTTTGAAAAGTTTTTTGTTATACAAACCACATAGTTCTTGCCACAAGACAAACTTTCAGGCTCTTGCATTAACATTATGGTTGTTGTTTTGACTTAGTTATACATGAGTTTAGTCAAATTAAGGAACTATTGGATGTTAAGGAACATTGGATGTATACTCTACGTTTGTCACTGTAAGTTCAGTTACAGTGCTTGTACTTGGCCTATGTGTTTGACATACACCAGTAGTCATTTGTGCTAATTGTTGTTTCTGCACCCATCCTACTTGCAGTATGCTCTTGTAGCTTTGCACTTGGCCTTTATAAATGAGAAATTATTGGGCTAATGGGAACTAGGTTACAGCTGCTAAAACAGGCAAGGAGAACTAACAAGGAGAATCTGTGGATGCCACTCAATAATTCATGTGGAGAGATTAAAAAAAAAAAAATTAATGCTGTATTTTTAAATGGTATTTGAGGATGCTGTATTTTTAAAATGCCATCACAGAGGATGTATTTGATAAAATGGGGGGAAAAAAGAAAAGAAAAAGAACTCAGGTAGTGTTTAAATATTATTTTGCACCCAACTGTTGAAAATACATTACTCCGTGTATGCTAGTGTTTCTGGATGAATGCAGGCTTAACTACCGTGTTCATACTGACTGACCTCTCTCTCTCTCTCTCTCTCTCTCTCTCTCTCTCTTTCTCTTTCTCTCTCTCCCTACAGTTCCAACGGCCAAATGACTTTTCTCCGCCATTCCGTTTTGGCACGGTTCCCAATGGCAGCACAGAGAGGAACATTAGGAACAACTACAAAGAGATGCACAGCTACATGACCAGCTTCCACCAGAAAAACGTAGACGAGGCCCTCCATAGCCTGAAAACAGGGTAAAAGAAAGAAAGAGGTTAAAAAAAACGCTACAAAAGTGTGTTGGGGGATGGAGAGAACAAGAGAGGGAGACAGTTAGGATATGATTGTGTGTGAGTGGGTGTTCAGTGGACACGTAGCTGCTAATAGCAACTGGAGAAGCCTGCGGCTGTTTGTTTAGAGATGAATAAACCACACATGTAACGTTTGTATGTTTCATCTATCAGATTCCACTTCTGATATACATAACATTCACATTTACACACTGTTCTGTATTGTACTACTACTAAAATAGGACACACACATTGTCAAAAGTATTGCAATATACCTCTATTTGCAGAGAAAATGTGTGAGAAGTGTTGAGTTCTACAACAAAGAGGAAAGTTACTGTATATGATGTGATTTATGAGGAATGTATGCCATTACAGCCACAGAAAATTCCCAAATCAACTGTGTATTCTATTTCAAACAACATGAAGGAGAATAAAAGGAGTGGAGAGAAGGGGAGGTTGGACAAATAACTCACTGAATATGGACAGTGTGCATTGAGACACTCATTTGTTCGTTAAAAAAAGGAGTGAATAGCAGTACCAAGGATGTTGTACCAAGGATCGTAATGTAAGGAATAAAACATGGGCCATGCAGGGAAAATAATCAGTGATGGGTTGGTGTGATGCCTGACTTGAAGCAGAGTTACTGTTATCACCTCAAAGTTGATTATTTCCTCTAAAAGCATCCACACCACAACACAAAGCCCTCTGTCCTGAAAACGTCCCTGTGGTGGTTACAGCTTTTTCTCTGACTCTTACAAAGCATTGACACTGGAGACGCCTTTCAAAAATGCTAAATAAATGTGTCCTCCCAGAATACACCACCATATCAATAGTGACCTATTATTAACCTATAAGTTAAGTCATTTTGGTGTGATTGGCCTCGCAGCTGCTCTTATAGAAAATGAATCCACATTTTCTGACCAATCAGATTTGAAATGTATCACCTCATAGTTTTTTTTTATATTGGTTTAGTTTCTTTGGAGGTGGTATAGAGCTTCTGCAATATTCTGGAGAATGTTCCTCTAAAGGCAGGTATCATATTCACTCTGAAATATGAAATTACAAGGACTTGGACTGGATTGGGTTGATTTTTATGTAAATATAGACCATTCTAGTGATTCAGATGGCTTCTGTTTTCCTTTGTAAACTAAAAGATAGCCTTGAGGACCAGATCTGTCTCTTTTAGCCATCAAGCCAATTCCCAGTTCTTCCTTAAAGGACCCAATGCCACCACATTTTCATCATCATCTCCCCAAAATTTATTTTAAACCAATGGTGGACCTATGTGTTACTGTATTCAATTTAACAATGAAAGAATTGTGCTATTCATAACATTTATGTCAGGTATTTTTTTTTTTTATTATTTACTACAGGATAATAAATAAATAAATAAATAAATAAATGAACAAACAAACAGCTGATTTAAAACTGCACTTTCTGATGTCAGGTATCTTGCTGTGGCTTGGACTTGTCTTATCATGCTCAGAACCAACACTCTACACAGCTGCCACAGGGCCAGTCACAGCCTCAGCAAGAAGTCCTTTGATTAGTAATGCAGTACATGGACTTTTTTAGTTTGTCATTTGCTAAATTAATCATTAATAAAATTACATCCCAAACATGGATTAATCACAGTCGAAAAAACACACTGCAGAATTCCATGACTTCTGGAGTTTAATTTATTTGGTCTGCCAAATAAAGCTGGCAGTTATTAGCTTCAGTCGATGCCCAAATTGATTAGCTTTCCTTTTTTTTTTCTTGACAGAAAATTGGATGCATTTATCTATGATGCTGCTGTGCTGAACTACATGGCGGGCAGAGATGAGGGCTGCAAGCTTGTGACAATCGGTAGTGGTTATATATTCGCTACCACAGGCTACGGCATTGCCATCCAGAAAGATTCTGGTTGGAAGAGACCTGTGGACCTGGCCATTCTGCAGCTATTTGGAGATGGTGAGAACTGCTATTTCATATACATATTTCATTTCTCACTTGAGCAATGCTGTTAGAATCATGTAGTGAATGCTGGCTACTGGAACACAACATAACCATTTATGATGTATTGATACTAATAGATTTAGTGATAATCACATTACAGACAGTAATACTGTAACTGTGGTGTATGTTGATTTTATAGCAGATAACCGTTCCTCACAAAAACACAGTGAGCTTAAATATGTTTACAATTCATCCAATAGCATTCTTATATTGATTGAGGTTCTTTGGAGGTGGTATAGAGCTTCTGCAATATTCCGAAGAACGTTCCTCTAATGGCAGGTATCATCATATTCACTCTGAAGTATGAAATGAGGACTTGGAATGGATTGGGTTGATTTTTATGTAAATATAGGCCATACTTGTGATAAAAATGGCTACTATTTCTCTTTGTGGTATACTAAAAGATATTACAAATGTATAAGCCATTCCACATCAAGTTGTATAGTCATTTGATAAATTATTTCCTGTTAGCAAATGGCTTAAAGGAAAGTAATGTAGCCACCGAACACTTTTTCACTGGATGTTAATTATGTAGTTCTCTCTCTTTCTCTCTCTCTCTCTCTCTCACACACACACACACACACACATACACACACACACACACACACACACACAGGGACTGGAACAAATAGCCTAATCAAACACTAACTATGCGGCAGCAATGTTACTAACAAACCCATTAATGTTAGCCAAGCTGCTGTAACAGGTGCTGAATAAAAAAAAAACACTAACTGCATGGTGCTAACTGTAGTCTTTGCTAGAGTGTCTGGTTCAGGTTCCGCATTGCTGTTGTTACCTTGTCCTCATTAACCTTAGTATTTGCATCATTAATTTTATTTTTTCCTTGAAATATTACTTAAAACTTGCTGTTTGCCAATCGATTACAAAATTTCTACATTTCCTCAAAAAAAATTCTTCAATAAATAATGAAAAATTTATTCAGCACAACCCTACACCAATGTTTTAACCAATATAATATTATATATATAATATATATATATATATATATATATATATATATATATATTATATATATATATATATAAAGATGCTGTAGCAGCCTTACTGTGCCATGATTGTATGTGTTCCATGTAACTTGTTAATATTCACACCTACCAGAAATACTCCAGTGATTTGTGAAAAAAATTGCCAGTACCGTTCTGCCAAAACTTATTTTGTATTATGGTAAACTTGTCAAGATAGACACCCTGAATAGAAGTTAGGCAAGTATTGCATGTAATATAACCTAGGAACCTAAGTTTATTACGATAAACTGCCTTAGAAAAGGGTTGAAGTAGCAAAATATGATTAACATACTTGACATGCAGAGATGTTTCAAATTGAACAAATAAATCAAAATGAGGGAAAACTAATATTTTAATTAATTATGGGCTAATATTGTTACCGCTAGTCTGCAGTTACATTCTAGCTCAGGGGTGGGCAATCTTATCCGGAAAGGGCCGGTGTGGGTGCAGGTTTTCATTCCAACCAAGTAGAAGCCACACCTGAATCTATTGAAAGCCAAGATCAACTGATTAAAAAGGTGGAATCAGGTATGCCTCCTGCTTGGTTGGAATGAAAAGCTGCACCTACACCGGCCCTTTCCAGATAAGATTGCCCACCCCTGTTCTAGCTCAATTCTTCTTCGCTGTCCATGTTTTGTTCACTCATTTTTGACCCTCTTCACTTACCACATTTCTTATTTGGTCACATGTCTACTCGATTAATTTCTATTGGTGCCACCTGGTCTTCATTTTCCACTTCCTTATTTAAGTTTTCCCTCTTGTCTTTGCAAGGTCTTGTATATCTCTCAGTAATTTTAAGCTGTGATTTGTATAATCTAGCTACAGTTTTTCACTGTGTATAAAATTCTCATGTTCTGATCCTGGTTTGCCCTTTTTGGAAAGATTATTGAATTGATTACAGAATTGCCTGCATCTACCCTTTGTTTTGACCTGTGCTTTGGATATTAACAATGCTTCTGGTAAAACCCCCTAATGAAACTTGGCAAGAGGAGTCATACCTCATTCCGGAGTCCTCCATGTTACATTTCATATATTTTCTTTCCTATTACTGTCGGATTGCTTGTGAGTTCATTTGCAAGTCGTGCATTATCCACAAACCTCTAGTTTCAAAATTCATAGTTATCAGGTGTTAGTAAATAATGCGAAGTGACCTCATACAAAAATCTTAGCTTGGAACTCAAAAGTATGTGTGAATAATACAACAAAGGTATATACGGTTAGTAAAAGAAGAGTGTTAGAGCTTTGGATTTTACTATGCCATGCCATTTCTACTGCTTTCGGTTAAATCCATTTAATGAGCCATCACTGATGTCATTCTCATTCTGAACAAATTCAAAGCTACACAAAGACTGTGGTTTTGTTCAATTTTGAGAACAAAAAGATCTTGTGAACAGATTTCCACATCAGGCATCATGCATGTACTGGCAAGTGTGTTTGATTGAACCAAAGAAAGTATTCTCTATTTAGCTTACATTATCCCTGGCCTAGTTACTGCACTGCCTTTGAGTGATTGCTTGCTTGCTCATGCATCCATATAAACATACACAGCTAGCGACATGTGTTAGCTTAGCAGCACAACAGCTGCCTGTTTGGGGGTCAGGTCTGTTGTCGGTGTACTCAGGTGTGTTACGTGTTATTTTGTAGCCGCTAGACATTATGTAATATTAGATAAGTGCCAGGACTGAGGACACAGGTGTATTGCTTGGTTACAAGTGAATTTGGGATGGTATGAAATGTGTGTGTGACATACTTGCAGCAGTGCACAGATAGCGTTTTTGTGCTTTCAATCTCCCTCTTCAGCTTTTTCTGACTTTCATACACATTCATTTCTGTCTGAAGGGAACAGACTACAATGCTCTAATGGGAGCATGGTTCTCCTTTACTCAGACAAGACCAATACACTGAGAGAAAGAAATGTCTCATAGGTCCTAGAGCCTATAACTCCTGTCCGAACTCTTCTCCTGCTCTCTTTAAGTAGGTCACTGTTAAAAAATTTGAGCTGTCTCTGAATGTCAGAATGTCTTTTCCAAGCATCTGTGTAGACTCTTTTTCTTTGGACATGATGTCAGAGGTCAGACTCTTTCAACGCTCTTGACTCCCATCCTTCCATCAAAACCTGGATTGTGTATTTGGTAGTTTTTTTTTTTTTTTTTAAAAGATGAAGTCTTTATTTGTCACGTATACATTACAGTACAGTGAAATTCTTTTCTAAGCATAGCCCGGCTTGTTAGGAAGTTGGGGTTAAAATGCAGGGTCAGCCAAGATACAGCACGTCTGGAGCAGATAGGGTTAAGGGCCTTGCTCAATGGCCCAACAGTAGCAGCTCGGTGGTGCTGGGGCTTGAACCCCCAACCTTGCCACACACCTCTGGACAAAGCACTGGAATCATGGATTTTGCATTAGTCACAGGCCCAATACAAATAGTTTTACTTATATGCGTTTTGGTACCAATGGGAACTAATGTTGGGACTAGACGCACTGTTTGTTTTGAGTAGTTATTGCAGTTAATACTGTATAAGCTGGTTAACCAAACAGCCAGTCAGACAATTCAACAATGTTAATATCCAGGTACTTTTTACATACTGGACATAGCTGGAAATGATCATGTAGTAGCCTTTACCATTATCACCAAGTTCTATTGGTTCCTGTTTTGGCCAGTTTTTGAATGTGCATGTGCAGTGGAAAACGACCCTTTGTCTCTATAAGAACAAGAGCCACATATGGAATCTGGTAAGGCATGGGAGTGGTATGACAAACATATTATACCATGATACTTGAAGACATTTCTATGATACATGATACTGTATATCTGCATCTGTTTGGTGCGCTTTGATCTGGTGATCATTTAATTGATTTATTTATTTTTAGTTGAACCCTAGCACTAGTGGAAACACTGGAAAACAACGGGAAAAAATCCCAGAGGTAAAAGTGCCAACACATGGTCTGTGAACTCTAGCTCTGGCAGTTCCTCAACCTCAGATTTGTACAGGACTGTTTTTTACAATTATTTATTATTAATTATTAGTTTTTTGTACCTGCACACAATATTCTCACACACATTTAGTTGGTTCTGTTTTCCAAAATATAAACAAACTAATAGCCCGGTGAACCTTTCTGACAAGCTTTCAAATAAATAACTAATTAAATAAATACACCATGTTTATATCTGTATTTATATCTGTTTAGAACACATGATGTGTTTACTCTAAATAATGTATTTATATTTGGTTACATCCTTGATGTCTGCAAAAAAAATTTTTTTAATGATTTACTTTTTTCAACTTTTTAAAATTAATTGTAAAGATTTAGTACATCTTTTTTAAAAATAAGTTTCTTCCACACAGTTTGCAATAGCTATGTATGACAAAATCTATGATATCTCTAAATGGTCCATTGTGACATAATTTATCACATTTATTGATATCATCATAGTGCCCAGCCCTAGTTATGGGGGCATGATCCTGTCCCTGCTTTGATGACTGCCAAGTCCTTAAGGTTGCCCCTTAGCTCCAGAAGCTAAATAACAAGTGACACTCATAATCAATCATTAATGAGGAAGCACTCCATTGGGAAAACATCCGGAGTAATGCAACATGACAAATGTTGTGTGTCTCAGGGGCCTTAATTTGTTTACCACACTCTGCATCAGACAACACATAAAGTTCTAAATACAAATAAACACGCATTAACGCAAAAACGTGAAATAGAACTCCAAGAGCGTATTAGCCATAAACACAATGGGAAAAAAAAACATTAATGTACATTTAAATAAATCCGTAAAATACACTCTCATGTTCTATTCAGACACATGTACAATGTGTCTCTAACACTCGCGCACACACACACATACACTTCAACTTGGATTACTACAATACTTCAGCTACAGTACAGACATTTTAACTCAAGGCAAAGACCTCACATACTTACTCATCTCTATTTCTCTCTGTCTACTCTCTCAACCTCTGTGTCCTTCACCCAAAATAAATCCCCTGACCTGCTGCCATTGTCACAACATTATTTCTTCTTTCCATAACCCATTCCTCCTTCACCTGGTCCCTCCCCAAAATCCTTATTCTCTCACTTTATAAAAAACTCCTTTTTTAATCTAAAAATCAATCCATTCCTCATCTTTCTCTTGCTTTCACCCCTTCTATTACACCTTTTTCGCCTCCATTTTTCTCTCTCTCTCTCTATCTCTCTCTTTCTCTCCACAGGTGAGATGGAGGAGCTGGAGGCACTGTGGTTGACTGGGATTTGTCACAATGAGAAGAATGAGGTGATGAGCAGCCAGCTGGACGTCGACAACATGGCCGGCGTCTTCTACATGCTGGGGGCGGCAATGGCACTGTCGCTCATCACCTTCATAGCTGAGCACCTGTTCTACTGGCAGCTACGCTTCTGCTTTATGGGCGTGTGTACGGGCAAGCCCGGCCTGACCTTCTCCATTAGCAGGGTGAGTTGATCCCTCATAGGGGCAGTGGTGGCTTAGTGGTTAAGGGTCTGGGTTACTAATCAGAAGGCCAGGGGTTCAAGCCCCAGCACTGCCAAGCTGCCACTGTTGGGCCCTTAGACCCTCTCTGCTCCAGGGGTGCTGTATCATGGCTGATCCTGCGCTCTGACCCCAGCTTCCTGACATGCTGGGGTATGCGAAGAAAAGAATTTCACTGTGCTCTAATGTTTATGTGACCAATAAAGACTCATTATCATTAGTTAACTGATGTTTGCTTTCTAAATGAAACTAGTTGGAACCATCTCTGAAATGGAAACGCTCTGTTGTAGGGTTTAACATAAAGTACTTTTGTACTTCATGTACATATACTTATGTACATGCGCTTTTTTAAATTTTTAATACATTTGCAAAGATTTCAAACAAACTTCCTTCACGTTGTCATTATGGGGTATTGTTTGTAGAATTTTGAGGAAAATGATGAATTAATCCATTTTGGAAGAAGGCTGTAACATAACAAAATGTGGAAAAAGTGAAGCGCTGTGAATAATTTCCAGATGCACTGTATGTGGAAAGGAAGGACTGTTGTCTGAAATTAAATGGCCTGCCCATTCAGCCAACCTTAACCCAACTGTGCTGCTCAGGATGTTGTTAGATCAAAAGGTCAGAGAAAGGTTTTCCAACCAGCTCCACAGACCTTTGTAAAGTCTTGCAAGGGACCTGGCAAAGCATCTCTGAAAACCCTGGTTATAGTAATAATAGTCTTAATTACAGTTATTTCAGACTGAAAAAAAAAACCTCATATTTTTAAAAGGATAGTTGTCCCCAAAATTTCGACCAGCAGTCTCTATAACTGTAAGGATTATATCCCTGTAAAGGCAGCACTTACATCATATGATAACCTATCTTATGAGCAGTGAAGCATTTCTTGAGGTGCAAGTATATAATAAAATGTTCAAGTATTATAGAATACAGGAGCAGAACAGGGATGGAAGACACTGTAAGAGTAGCTTTAGTATAAGAAAAGCAAAGGTGAAAAGAGCCTGAGACAGTGGGGGTGGGGGTGGGGGCAGTAACAGGTGATAAAATAAAAGAAGAGGTAGACACCTAGGAGGAAAAATAAAGAGAAACATGATATCAGAGACATGTGAATATGTCTACCAGACCAATCAGATGAAGGGGTCAGGAGATAAATGAGAGAAAAGAGCTGAGCTGGCAAGAATGGCCAAAAGCGACAGGGTGTAGTCGAGATATGGCTGACACAAAGGAAGTGTACAGAAACAATGGATATATATGGTGAGTCTGAAAAACGAGTAAGGGGGCGGACAAGAAATAGTTTGTGTCATAGTCTTTCAGAGGGCCTGTGAATATTTTTAGGAGTATTTTTATACTACATATATCTTGTACCCCTCCTGTTTATTGATATTTACATTGTTAAGAATAATTGTTATTTTATGACACTTTATTTTTAAATATATTTAAGGACTTCCTCTTTTGATTAGCACTAAATATTTGAAAAACAGAACTGACATACAGTATGCAAAATTAAACATTCTTATTCTATCATTTGATATGGTATTTTTTAATTTGGCTGAATTTTTAATCACATTGATTGACACTATTTATTGCCAGTGAAAACCAGTCTCACTGCAAAGACACCATCAGTCACACTTTCACCACCTATTTTATCTCTTTCAACCTGTTTTTGACTCTAATCCCTTCTTTATTTGACAGTGCAGGCTTGGGGTCTGATGTATGGAGCTTTAGTAATTTTGAGATTTAATGGGGGCAGTGGTAGCTCAGCGGTTAAAACATTGGATTTCTGATTGGAAAGTCATGAGTTTAAATCCCATCACCACCAAGCTGCCACTGCTGGGCCCTTGTGCAAGGCCTTTAACCCTCAACTGCTCAGTTGTATAAATGAGATATATGTAAGTCACTCTGGATTAGGGATGTCACGATACCAAAAATCTAGTAGTCGGTACCGATACCACCAAAAGTACACAATACTCGATACCAAAGTCGATACCACGGTGTGGTATAAAAAAGAAAAATTTAAATTAAAAACTCTCCTGGAGGACAACCTCCTCTGGCCTCTGGCTGATACTGGCAAAGAGAGGGGGGGTATTTTAGTTATCAAACACTGTCTGACAATGAGTGGTGGTGCACTCCTAAACACACGCACACACACACACACACACAGACACACACCTTATACTCTGAATGCAAGCATTAGTTTAAATTCACTGATATGGTGGCAGGCCAAGAAAATTTATTAAAGCGTGAACATTTGAATAATTATTGGTGACATTAGGCTACATTTAGCTGACAGGACACGGGCTGAATGCATGGTGGCCAATTAGGAGGTAGTTTATAACATTGCAATGTGTTAGCATCGCTAACAAATAACTAGCTATTGCTAACATTACATGGAGCATAACGTTAGCTGGTTTCACGGCAACAATGCAGCTGCCTCAAACAAACATAATATAGGACTGTCTTTCAGGTGGTTCGCCAAATTCCAGGTGTTTCCTCGCTTTGTTTGAAATGAACGATATCATCGGTTGCACACCGGAAACCGATACTAGCTTTCCTCTCAACAAGTCGGGGCGGAGCTAAACTTGTTAAGCTAAGCTAATCTTCTGTAGTTTTTCCCGTGTGCTTGTAGGCGTTCCTCTTCTTCTTTACCACTTGTGGACCGACTAAAAGACTTGCGCATATTTGCTGCCCCCATCAGGTCCGGAAGAATTGCAACCTTGGTACCTCCATTAGAATCGGTTCTAATGATAGTGCACAAAAACAAGTACCGTCACGTTTTAAGAATGTTGGTACCGACTTGGTACCAAAGTATTGGTTCTCGTGACATCCCTACTCTGGATAAGGGCGTCTGCCAAATAACATAAATGTAATGGACCTATCTTTTACTATTCCTTCCTTCAATATTGATTCTTATGAGGCCCACTATGTTGTATTCTACAATCTATGTTGCAAGGGCACTGATTCAAATTTAAAATTGTACTTTATAATTTACCATAAATACAGCATGTTTTATGTCTTGGTTTCGTCGACCCCATTTTTTATTCTTACTTTTCTTTTATTTCTTCACCAGGGCATCTACAGCTGCATCCATGGTGTTCAAATCGAGGAGAACAAATCAGGCCTCAACTCTCCGTCAGCCACCATGAACATGAACATGAACAACACCCACTCTAACATCCTTCGCTTGCTGCGCACAGCTAAAAACATGACCTCCGTGCCTGGGGTCAATGGCTCCCCCCACAGTGCCCTGGACTATGGCCACCGTGAGTCGGCTGTCTATGACATCAGTGAGCATCGACGCAGTCTGGCAGGCCACAGTGACTGCAAGCCCCCACCTCCTTATCTGCCAGAAGATAATATGTTCAGCGACTATGTGAGTGATGTGGAGAGGACTTTTGGGAACATGCATCTGAAGGACAGTAACCTGTACCAGGATCATTACCTGCATCACCATGGGGGCACGGGATCCGGACTGGCTCTGGGTATGTCGGGTCCCTTGCCTAACCGACCTCGTAGCTTAGGCAGTGCCAGCTCATTGGAGGGAGGGATGTACGATTGTGACAGTTTAGGGGGAGGGGTAGCACCTATTTTCACCACCCAGCCCCGCCAGTCGCTGACACACAGGAACAGGGAAAAGTTTGACCTGATTGCAGGCCACCCCACCCAATCGAGCTTCAAGTCTGGCCTGCCTGATCTATATGGGAAGTTTTCCTTCAAAGGTGGGGCGTCCAGTTCAGGGTTTATCGCGGGACATGACAGGTACTGTGGGGGAGGTGGGGCGGGCTCGGGAGGGGATGACGGAAATATCCGTTCTGATGTGTCAGATATTTCCACTCACACCGTGACTTATGGAAATCTTGAGGGCAACGCTAAGCGACGCAAGCAGTACAGGGACAGCCTGAAAAAAAGGCCAGCATCTGCCAAGTCACGCCGGGAACAGGATGAAATTGAGCTGGGCTTCCGGAGGCGCACCCACCACACCATCCACCACCACCACCACCATCATCCTGTTACACAAGGGCACCGTTCAGCTACCCCACCTGTGGAACGCAAGAGCCTGAGAGGGGGAAACTCCTCATACATGTTCCGTGACAAAGATAATCTGAGGGACTTCTACATTGACCAGTTCCGATCCAAGGAAGGGGCATCCCAGTGGGAGCACTTGGATTTGAGTGATGCTCCTGGAATAGGTGGCGGAGGGGGTCTGGGTGGGGGCGGATGTGGCGGCATAGTCAGCAGTGGTGGTGGCGGGGGAGCGTGCACTAGTTTGGTTCCTGTGGACGATTTCTTGAAAGGTAAATCCAAGAAGACAGAGTGTAAGGGTGGATTGGGAGGATCTCCTGGGCAGCAGGGCCATGCATGCTGGGAAAAGAACATTGGAGGGGTGGGGGGTTTGGCCGGAGGGGATTGGGAATGCCGTAACTGCCATAGTGGAGGCAACAAGCCTGTTTGCATGCATGGGGGAGGAGGGGGTGTAGGGGGATCAAGTGGAGGAGGTGGGGGTAGTGGACAAGCCTCCAGCCGGCCAAGCTCAGCCACTTGCAAGCGATGCGATTCATGCAAGAAGCCAGGCAACTTGTATGACATCAGTGAGGACAACCACCTCCTCCTGGATCAGATAGGGAGCAAGTTCCCCCTGGAAGGTGGGAAGGGAGGTGGTGAAGTTGGAGGGGCCCAAACCCAGGTGCAGAGGCGCAAGTTTGGCCCAGGGGGCAGGGTGTTGCGTAGGCAGCATTCCTATGACACATTTGTAGACCTTCAGAAAGAAGGGGCGGGTAGGATGGGAGGCTCTGGGGGGTTTGGAGGAGCATCTGTGCTTCCTCAACCCCGGAGTGTGAGCCTGAAAGAAAAAGATCGCTACATGGAAGGTGCAAGCCCATATGCCCAGATGTTTGAGCGGTATATGGGAGGGGAGCGAGAGACTACGTTTTTTAGTGGTGGGGACCGGGGGAAGGGAGGTGGCTCATCGTTTAACTTGTTCCGTGGGGGTGAGGGTGGGTTGCACCGTCGCTCGGTAGGCGAAAGAGACATGAGGGACAGGGATAGAGGCATGATGGGAGGAGGTATGGGAGGTACCCGAGGGGTTGGGACTTACTCCTTGTCTAAATCTCTCTACCCAGATAAGGTGAACCAGAACCCATTCATCCCAACCTTCGGCGATGACCAGTGCCTATTACATGGCGCCAAATCGTACTACATCAAAAAGCAGCAGGCACAGCCGCAGCAGCAACAGACGCAACAGCAGCAACAGCTCCTCAACAACAACAACCGGGCAGACTTCCGCGGCTCCATGGGGGTGACTTCTTATTTGCCAGCCTCTGCCTCTGCTGGGGTTTTGTCCAACGTGGGACCCCGTTTTCCCAAGGAGCTGTGCCTGGCTGGGCCCCTCAGCAACCACCATGGAGGGGCAACAGGCAACAACAAGCTGCTGTCATCAAGGGACGGGTTAGGGATGGGGCAAGGACAGAGACCTTTCAATGGCTCAAGTAATGGACATGTATACGAGAAGCTCTCCAGCATTGAATCTGATGTCTGATGTTTATGTGCAAGTGAGAGACAGAGGCAGAAAGAGAGAAATGGAAAGAGAGAAGTGGAAATTCAAAAGCAAAGAGGCAGCAGACTAAGGTAACGACCAACAGATTGTGTCTACTTTGTAATTTCACTTTCAAAACCAAGAAAGCAAGCAAGAGGAACTGATCTATGCTTAATACAGGTGGACGTAGCACTGTTGGAGCACTGTAAATAAAGAGAAGGGACCAGCTCACAAGACAAAAGCTCAGACCATATAGTGACAACCTCAGTATATCCTTCTTTTTATCCTCTCTTCTTTTTATTGTCCCTTCTATTTTTCTGCTCCTTATACCAAAACACAATATCCGATTCAGCTTAGGTACAGAGACCTGGTACAATCGTGAAGAGAAATCAGTTATTGTCTAGAAACAACAGGGTAAACCTTACAATAATTGTATTGGTGGTGTTAACAATAATATTATTAGATATGATTATAATGTTTATGATGTTCAGTTTGGGATTGATTTCTGTATGTTATATGCTATAGTATCTTTGTCCTCTGCTTACAATTCTTTGTTAGCATAGTACTTTGCAGAGAATTCTTATTTCATCATGGGTTGTCATTTGATCCTATTTGTCAACTGAGCTTGCATTGTCTTACATCATCATGCCATTTTGCCCTGATCTGGAGCTCCAGGACCACCAGGGACAATGCCAAGCTGGAAAAAATTTAAACAAACTTGTTTTCCTTTCAGCTTTATTTACTATTAATTATTCATGTTTATTTCTTTTATTGAGTGCTGTAATATTGTATGTAAAAGGCATGATTTGCAAAGTACTTCAGTTGTACTCGAGATATTGTGCTGAAGGACAATTATTATGATCTCTTTTTATGGCTTTACAATTTTTATAATGTTGCATTAATGTCGTTAGAACGTTGGTTTAGTACACAGCACATTACGTGCCTTAGCAGGAGTCCCAGAATTCTAATTATACAGGTCATGTTACTATGGCAACTTTCTGGTCACTGCACACAGATTGGTCATTGGATGAGTATCCATGATTCTGGATCGTTACTTGTGATAAAGACACCTGATTGGAATCACAATGTCCAATTACGTGCAGAGACACAACACAATCATAAATTGTATGATTGTGCAGCACGGATGTAAATTCAGAACGATTGTTTTACAAAATTAGTTTTGAACTGAATTTGCACAGCTCTGTGTGAAACCTGTTCAATAGATAACAAATTGCATTTATTTAGTGCATTTATTAGACTTAAAATTCAGACAGGAAAAATACCTTGTAAATGTCTTATATATTTGAATTGAGCTGCAGGGTGTTAAGTTCAAATACTGGACAAACAAACATAAATCAATTCATTATTTTTTCACACTTGGTTTTTTTATTAATTTTGTCCCTTTCTTTTTGTGCACCCTTAGTCAACAATGAGGTGGGTGTTACAGGATATTATGAAAGAGCTTTGCCTTGGCATTTGCTTGCATTTTATAAGTGTAAATATTCTTTTTTTTCCCCCCCACAATGTACAGTGAGTATACAGCAAAGATGTAACTTTAGAAATGTGTTTTACTAAAGTAGATTTTAAATGAAATTAGAATATTTGCACAATTCAACCTGGCCAAAAATGATGAATACAGAGAACATAAAAATTATAATATGATAAGTACAATAGTTACTTATGTCTTTACTATCACTATTTGTTTTCACAGATGGCACCCTGACTAGCTCTGGGAGGCAGAATAATCTTTCTTGCTTATATAACAGTTAAATAAGTGCTGTTCTGTTATGAACACCCTTCTTTTTTTTTATTTTTATTTTTATTTTATTCCAAATAAATTTGTTGCATTGATGCTTACTACACAAATTTAACATTATGGACTTAACCATTTATGTATATTAAACCACCCACTCTTGGACAACCAGCAATAGTCTATAAATAGTCAGAATTACTGCTTACATACAGGTATTTTGACTAGCATTACATGGATTTGACAAAAATTACACTTAGTTAATTTTTTTTAATAAAAGTTAATAACTTTCTAACTAGTCAAATATTTAAATAGATTAACCAGAAAAACTGGTCATTTAGTTGTGTAATCACTAGTATGTGCCATTTTAGCTTTTTTAATCCCACCAATGAACATATAAACTTTGCTGGTTGTTCCAGAAATCCAATTATTTTCCCATATACCTATATAGCTCTATATGAGTTGGGTTTTTTTTTGTGTGTGTGTGAAATATACCTTTTCTTTATTCACATTTTATAAACATACTCTCAGCCAAACAGATCTCCAATTCAAGCACAATGTTTATATTAATAATTGCTGTGTAAATATCTATTTTGTGGACTTTAAGGAAACACCACTTTTATTGCCACACTTATTTTATTTATTTATTTTTTTTGCTGTGTGAGAGTTTGTGAAACCGTGAGTACATTGTGAGATACATGCATGCACCTTTCTTTCTATTTTGCATTCCAGCTTTTAGATTATGTATAATTCGAAGACCACGTTTAGTGTTTTTCTTTTTCGTGTAAAGAAACGTGTCTTTCTTTTGCTTAACTTGTACCAGTTAGTGCCACAAAGAGTTCAAACAGATAACTGTAAGGTCTGGCATGATGGGTGAAAATACTAATGAGAATGGACATTTTGGAATATATATATTTAAAAAAAAATGGATGGATGTTTGACAGAAAGCATTATCATGTCCTCAGCCTGATTCACAGTGTGTGGGGTTCTAACTTGAGAACAAGTTTATTTTCATTCTTGTGTTCATAGGGCTAATTTTTTCACTTTAAGCGATTGAAATCTTAACCTATCATTGCGAAAAAAACAAACAAACAAAAAAAAGATATATGCATGTTTGACCCTTGGCAAAATGTGTTTTTATTTTAAGCGTGGTCTTTTTTTCTTATTGAAGGTACACTTTTCCTTCAGTCAAGTGTGTTCCTGAAATGACAGATATTTTGCAAGTTCTGTGTACAATTATGCAGTGTGGCCACTTCTTCTGTCACTCTTGATGTTTTATGTGGGATGGATTTGGTAGCACAGGACAGGGAAAATCTGTGTGTGTGGGTGAGACTGGAAGAGCGAGTGTCTATCAGAAAGGAAGTCACACAGGCTAACTCATAAGCTATGGGGTTAGCAGTCCTATGGAACACAATGAATTGCCTGTTAAAATTCCTTATTTTTGTGCGAAATTGAGCTGGCAAGGAATTGGGTTCACCTTTGCTCTTCCTCAGAAACAGCTGCAGTTCTTCCTGTAACATAGCCTATAGTTTGGACTCGCACCAATTCACTGGAGGCTCTGTGATAGCAGAGTTGTTAGGCTGCATGTAGGTGGAGATCACGAGAGACTATGGCAGGAGTGTACACATGAGAGAGTGAAAGATAGTAGCCTACATTTCATTTTTGCACTCTATTATCATTTTCACTCAAGTATAGGATTCTTGGGAGATGGCTGTTGCACAAAGAGAGTGCAACATTGTTATTGAGGGTATGCTTATCAGTCCCTGTTTTCCATTTGCTCCCCAAATCCTCCTCTGCTACTGTATGTCACAGGTATTTGTAGAATATATGTGCCTGAATTCATGCTTGATTACCTCTGTGTGTGGGTATGTGTGAGACGCACTGCAAATGCGTTGAAGTTCTGCTGTAAATAAATAAGTCCCCTTTTCCATAATTTTTAATATATGGAGATATGGATACTAAGATTGGGTAATTTGGCATACACTTTTGTTAGGAAGGTTTTATAACCACCATAGAAGTATAACAAGATCATGTGACCAAGGGTAGACCTGATATTGAAAGGATAAGACGTACGCCTTTGTTGTCTTTCATATAAATTGATATTTCTAATTCTCTTTTTTTTCTTGGTTTTTCGACACTTATTTTAAATGTTACTGACAAATTACAAATGTACAGATTGTGTAAATATGACCAAATGGTTTCTCTTAATCCATTTTTTGTATAGAGAGAGATTACCTGTGTTTAAGATTATAATAATAATTTAACGGGAAATTTCACAGTACTTAAGCTACTGAGAATACAGACACAGTATGTGTGAAATATAAGTGCTAAGATATATTCTTCTGTCTCTTTGTACAAAACAGTGTTGACAATAAATAAAAGGGAGAAATCCCATGTTTTGTTTCTTGTTTTCTTCCTTTTCAGCTGTACCCTAAACTTAATATGACCACAATGAATAATATTCATCAATATTTTTCAAGTATTAATATGCAGTTTGGGGCAGACCCGACATGTCTTTTTTTTTTTTTTTAAACTCTGCGATACTGTGTGGTTTTCCATGGCTGTATTTCTTTACCAGATTTGTTTAAAAGGTATCTTCGTGTAAGATTATAGGCATGAGGGCTCAACAACTTAAACAAATTATTAGTGTATACTAGTGGACTTGGCCAATAAATCATGATTATGAAATCCAATACTGTACAACCATACTAAATAGTATGCAAAATAAATTGGTGTACTTATTATAGGAAAGGTAACATGGGGAAAGAGCAATAAAATACAAAGCAGCATGCAATTATTTATGGCTTGGTAACACAGGGATAGAGTTGGGGAAACTATGCCATACTGCCATACTAAGTAGTGTGGAACCTAGGGTAGGATGGGGAAAAACATTACTATACTAATATACTAAATACTATGCATGGACTGCCAATGGGGAACTACTGTACTAAATAGTAAGCAACTTACGATGGGGTGCTAAACATACAAGCATTAGAATTGAGTAAACCAATACTGTACTACCATACTGTATAGTATATATCCTAAGGTAGCATTATAAACATAGGAGTGGTCATGTAGGGAAAAGCAGAACTATACTACCATACTAAATGGTATGCATTCTCAGATGTCAGAAACCATAAGGGAGGTAGAGTGTGGAAACCAACACAATACTACTATACAGTACTAAATGGTATGCAACCTAATGGGGGAATGCAATGTTGTACTACCATACTTAATAGTATTCAACATGTGGTGGCATATTAAACATCGAAGATGTAGGTATTAAGTGGAAAACCAACTATCATTCTAAATAGTATGCAACCTAGAGTGGCACACATTGTATGGGCAGTAGAGTGGAGTAAACCATGAGAAACCAATACCCTGAGACTGTACTAATTAGTGTGCATCTTACAGTGGAAAAGTAGAGTGTTGAATTGAATTCTTCTGTAGTAAATTGAATGCAAACTAAGGTAGAGTATGGAAAACCGATACCGTACTAACATACTTAATAGTATGCCATCTACGTATGGTGTCATATTAAACATAGAAGAAGTAGGTAGTGTGTGGAAAAATAAAATGGCATACTTCCATACTAAATAGTGTGCAACCTAAGGCAGAGTAGGGAAAATCAGTGATGTGCCACCATTTTTAATAGTATGCAATATACTGTGGCATATTAAACCTAAATAAAATACAATCACTGTCCACTTTATTAGGTCCACCTGTACACCTGCTCATTCATACAATTATCCAATTGGCCAATCATGTCGTGGCAGTGCAATGCATAAAATCATGCAGATACAGGTCAAGTGCTTCAGTTAATATTCACTTCAAACATCAGAGGAGGGAGGTGCAGGGCATGTGGACTTTTGAATATTTCAGAAATTGCTGATCTCCTGGGATTTTCACACACAACAGTCAGTAGAGTTTACACAGAATAGTGGTGTGAAAAACAAAAAAACATCCATCCAACCCCTTGTTGGATTTAAGAGGTCAGAGGAGAATGGCCTGACTGGTTCTAGCTGACAGGAAGGCTACAGTGATTCAACTAACCACCTTTTACAGTACAGAACAGTATTGCAGAAAGCACAAGATAGTGAAATGTGTGGTGGATGAGGTACAACAGAATACCACACTGAATACCACTCCTGTCAGCCAAGAACAGCAATCTGAGGCTTCAGTGGGCATAGGCTCACTGAAACTGGACAATTGAAGATAAGGCAAGCTTTTCCAATCTTCACCTGTCCAATTTCAGTAAGCCTGTGCACACTGTATCTTCAGATTACCATTATCTCAGAGTAGTTCTATTCTACTATTCTGAATAGTATGCAATCTAAGGCGGCAAACAAACCACAGGGAGAAAACCAATACCATAGTACTGTACTAGCTAGTATGCAACTTATAGGGTAGAGAGGGAGAAAAAACAATACTGAATAGTATGCTGTGGCTGTAGGGAAAGTGTATGATTGACATCTGCTGTAGTTTCCATGGAAATGTTGCAGCACCACCACAAGCTAGCAGGATATCAATGTCGAGTGTTGACTTGAAAAAACAGAAAACATTCTTTTTCGTTTTTTTAAACGGTTTAAACATTTTGCTTGACTGAAATTAACCAGTGCCTAGAGACAGGAAACGAGTCGTCACAGCCGATATGAGTGTCTATAAAATATTCAGAGGTGCCTACAGTTATCATTGTCGTTTGGGCTTAAAAATATAGTAGCAGGTTCATCATCCCATGAAGCTATTCACTCTCTCAGTCTCACTCGCTCTCCCTCACACACACACAAACACACATACACACGTACACACAAACAGCCAATCCAGGAATACACTGCAACACATGTAACTATTTCTTGACAATTAACTGTTACCTAGCAACTGGCTCTTTTGAGAGAGAGACCTGTAGGAGAGATGTAGGGAGAGAGAGAGAGAGAGAGAGAGAGAGAGAGAGAGAGAGAGAGAGAAAGAAATCTGGTGTGTTCACGTCCTGGTGGATTGGATGGTACAATGAATCAACGCACAATGCAGAAATGGCAAGTGCAGCAGGAGCTCAACACCCACACTCATCAGAGAAAAGACAGAGAAAGAGAATGACGAGAAGGATAGAGAGGCATCGAGGAAGAGGAAATGACCTGGACAGAGGTTAGGGGGAAAGGATGGAGAGGAAGAGAGGACACTGTGGAGTTAGATAGTACTGATGGAAAGATGGATGGAGGGACAATATAGTGAAGGAGCTCTTAATGGAAGCAGAGTCAGACACTGAAGATCGTGTCTGCAGAGAGGAGAGAGAGGAGAGAAGGAACAGCGTTGCCGTAGAGACAGAGCGCAGCATTTTAGAGCTTAAGTTTTAATGAGGACACGTAGTACATAAAACTCATACACTCTTACACACACACCTGACCACATCTACGTTACAGCACTACAGCGATACATTGAACCTTCAAAAACAATATGACAGGAGATCATGTAATTAACTTGTTTAAGTTTCAGCTGATGATTAAGAGTGCATTATTCATGACTGAGCAATGAATAAATACTGCAAACATGATCCAAAAGCAACATTTTTAGTGAGAAATAGAATGAAAGCCATTCAGGGTGTAGGGATCTGATGATCTATAATAATCTTACATGAATACATCTTATACCCTAGGCACACACCCACACACAAGCAGTAATCCGAATATGAAAAATCACATAACCTGATCATAAATCGGAGCAGATGCACTTCTGAAGGTTTGAAATACACACATTCAGTGATCCATTACAAACCTACTGGTCTCTCAGTATTAACAATAGTGTATTTTATTCTCCTGACAGAAAAGTCACAAAAATTTCATGTGAAATAATCACATGACTATCTTCACGTTATGTTTCACACAGTTCTTTCCAGATGTTGTGTGTGTGTGTGTGTGTGTGTGTGTGTGTGTGTGTGTGTGTGTGTGTGTTCCCACGTTTTTTTTAAATGATTCATTCATTTTTGCATGTGATGTCATATTGTTCATGTGATATTCACGTGTTTACTAAAGTTGTGGTACTTTATAAAATGCAGAATTCATCTGATTTTTATTTTATTTGTATTCCTCGGACTACCTCGGGTCCTTAAGTTAAATTAGCTGGTCGTTATTTGATTTCACCAGACTCTAAGATTGGAAACAATTATCTTCGGACTTGCCAAGCCACGGAAACACCCAAGTGACACAAGTCTGCCACCGTGTGGACGTTAAGGTGTAGTGATCACATGGCGCGCGTACAGACAGATCTTTTTACGTCATTGCATGAGTGTGTAATAGTTATCCTATATATAACACACGTACACCATCTATATGCAAATGATATATATTTACGTATGTTTTCAATAATACAATGAGTTTGGAAAGTATTCAGACCCCTTCAGTTTGTGTACATTTTGTTGTGTTTAAGATTTATTGTAAAGTAAATTTAATTGACTTCTTTTAATTAATCTACACAATGACCTATAAGGACAAAGCAAAACCAAGTTTTTAGATTTTATTGTGTGAGCAAATTTATTAAAAATCCAAAAGTGAAATCTCTTTCAGTTACATAAATATTCAGACCCTGTATTTAGTATTCTGTAGAAAATTCTTCCTGACAGATCCTTTCAAGCTCAGTCAACCTGTAGGGGGAGCGCCTTTAGACTGCCTCTTCAGGTCTCTCCACAGATTTTCTATGGGGTCTGGGATATGGCTGGGCCACTCAAGGACATTCAGAGAGTCAGTCCGAAAGTCACATTAGTGTTGTCTTGGCTGTATGCTTCAGGTCTTTGTCATGCTGTCTTTTCCTCAATCTAAGGTTGTGTGGTCTGTGGAGCAGATTTTCTTCAAGGACGTCTCTGTTTGGATGCATACATTCTTCCCCTAATTCTGACCATTCTGCCCATCCCTGCTGTTGAGAAGACCCCCATAACATGATGCTGCCATCACCATGCTTCACCGTATGAATGGTATTAGCCAGTTCACGAGCAATACCTGCTTTTCACCAGATGTAGTGCATGACCAAACTTCTTTCATTTCATAATGATAGAGCCTAGTGTTCCTAGGAACATTCAAAGCTTTATAAATGGTTTTATACCCTTACCCAGATCTATGTCTTGACACAGTTTGATTGTGGATGTCTACATGGAGTTCCACAGACTTCATGGCTTGGTTTTTGGCCTGACATACACTGTGAATTGTGGGATCTTATACACGCAGGTGTGTGCCTTTGTAAAAACATGTCCAATTAATTGCATTTGCAAGAGGCGCACTCCAGTCAGGTTCTAGACACATCTTAATATAATAAAAGCAAACAAGATGCACCTGAGCTCAGTTTGGAGCATCTTTCTTAGCCAAGGGCATGAATATTTTGCCAAATGAAAGCTTTCGGTTTCTGATTTGTAATAATTTTTAAATTTGAGTACATTTCCAAAAGCAGTTTTCTCTTTGTCATTATGGATTAATGTATGTACTATTGTGTGTAATGTCAAAAAAGTAAATTTATTCCATTATAAATTATATAAAGTATAAATATATTCAAAAATATATTTATATACAGTTGAATGCTAGGTACATAAACTTATGACAAAATGAAGAAGACAAAAATGTAATTTTTTGCAATTTACTGCTTAACAAATTACAAACAAATGCCAAATGTTTTACAATCAATTATAAGTTGCAAAAATGGGCGAATAGTGTATGTTAACATATTAGATAGTAAGAAAATCAAAATGACATCAGTTTGGAAATTTGCATCTTCTGTTCTAAATTTCATTTAAATACTGTATACTCTAATACTTTTTTGTAGGTTAATAAATGCACTTTCTTTTTCACCTAAAATGTATGGGTGGTGCAAGCATCTGCACCCCACTGTATAAATCTGTCACTAATTCAACACACAACTAGAAATATTGAGTTATATATTGAGTTTTAAATATGTAAATACAGGAAAACATTTGGAATTTCAATATATTGCAACACATCTATTTAGCATATTTCAATATATGTTTTAAAATTAATATCAATATTAAAATGAAATTAATTATTCAATACTATTCTTATTCTTGTTCTCATTATCATAATAATCATTAAACTGAAACAAAATACTTAAATTAGCTTTAAGATAAAGAATGAAAGTTGGTAAATGGAAAACAGGCCTAGATTATAACCAAGTACAGAGAATGCACTTGTAACTATAACAGCAAAATATAAAGCAGGGTGTTTCGGTGATGTATAAATCTTTAAAGTATGATTTTTGTACATATTATCCGGGTCATATAGATAAAAGTGTGCTTCATTTTTTTTAAAAAATTTATTTATTTATTTTTTTTACAGTTATCAGTTATACAAAGTGACATTTCAATTGACTTATTTTCTGCTGAATTTTTCCTAAATAAAAATAATAAAATTTTATAGGAAAGACTTAGCCAAATGAATTTAAATGATGTTTTATGTATTAAAACACTTTTTGACTTATATGTATAGACCGACTGTGTTTCCTAGCAAATGATTCATTCAGCTAAACAAGCTGTCTTGTAATTGATATCTTGTGAGTCAGTGAGTTTGTACTGCATAATTAATGATAAACCTTAAGATCACTCATTCAGCCAAAGAGTTTCAGCACACATTTATTGAGAAGCAGTTTATTCAGCTGAAGCTGTGTCACATCTGTGTTAGCCTGAATCCTGATCCCAAAAGTCCAAACAAACTTACCAATATACAAACAGAACATTTTCTTTGAGGTTTGTAAAATGAATCTTAACTTGATCAAAAAGTTAGATCACCAGGGGACTGTTAACAGGCTAGGCGAAGTTTTCAGTGCTGGAGGTGTTAGTTACAGTCTAGTGAAAGCCTCTTAAAGTTTCCTCTACCAGAGAACTCTGATTGGACCTTTGAGATCTGAGCTTACGCTAGTGCAGCCAGCAGAGAGAACATACTCTGGTATAATTTATATGATGCATGTGACTCACTATATGAGGTTGATATGAGAATGACATTTCAACACGGACAAATTTCTGATTATATTCAATACATTCTTAATAATATTTGCTCATTATTACCATCTTTGTATATATTTGTCTATAATATATCTTCGTCTCTCCGTTCTATCTATCTTTCTATCTTCCTCACTTTGACCTTCCCGTTTTCATCCTTGTACACCCTCACTCTCCTGGTTCGAACCACCCTGTTCACAGGCTGGGCCACTCGTACCCTGTACCGGCGCGGGTACTGTGCCAGACTCGTGCCTACACCTTTTAGGCTCTGGGGGACTCCTTTGGTGGCCTCCTTGTCTTCATCGTAGTAGCCATGACGACGGAGAAAGGGCTCCAAGGTTGCTAGGCGATTGTTGAGGTCTGTGATGCGCCTCTGTAAGTGGGAGACTTCTCTGAAGAGATCGTTGAGGGACTCTGAGAGCGGACGTACTCTGTGAAGCCAAAGAATAAAATTTTAGAGAGAGTGAGGGTGTGTGTGTGTGTGTGTGTGTGTGTGTGCGCGTGTGTGTGTGTGTGTGTGTAAATGTTTGAGGGTTGAGAGAGAGAGAGAGAGAGAGAGAGAGAGAGAGAGAATTGTTTGTGGGAGTGTGTGTGTTTCAGTAGCAAGGAAAAAGTGTGGGCAGTATGTGGGTAACGGTGCATTTTTGTTATAGAGAAAAAAAGTTAGTAAATGTGTCTATATGAGAAAGCAGGTGTGTGTGTGTGTGTGTGTGTGTGTGTGTGTGTGTGTGTGTGTGTGTGTGTGTGTAAATGTTTGAGGGTCTGGTTTGTTTCAGTTACAGAAAAAAAAAAATCAATACTCTGAAGCAAACTGAAAATATGATTTCATATCATCCTGCAAAGCAGAGCTACCCAGACATGAGCACAACCGCAGCTAATATTTGCAGAGATACAGAAATGTTATAAACAAGATGAAAATGACACCAGATATGTTCGTTACTGATTCATGGTGAGGTTCTGGTGCTCCATCTAATTGTAACTCAGATTTAATCTTTTCAATCTAAAATAAGAGCAGATATGTGTTGATTTTTATTTTTGTTATTACATGATAACATGCATGTAATAACTCGCAGCAGTCGAGAATTTGTGATCAGATCCATTATGCATGTAGCTAAAGCCTGCACAAAATATTTAACCCCTTAAAATCCCAGGAGCCATCAGTGCATCCAGGCTTACATTTCTCACTCTTATGACTACAAAGTTATTTTAATTTATTTTTAGGAGTTAATAAATATTCCATCCATCCATCCATCTTCTATACTGCTTATCCTTCCTTCAGGGTCACGGGGAAACCTGGAGCCTATCCCAGAGAGCATGTGGCACAAGGCGGGGTACACCCTGGACAGGGTGCCAGTTAATAAATAATATGCTTTAAAATAAATGACTGAATATGGAAAATAAGAAAACACATACATGTTCCAGGTGGCTGTTTTTGTCGGGGCTTTGAAGATTTGGCATTTTATTACTATAATAAATTTTCCTGGTTACACAGCTGCACTTTTTGACTATATAGTACACAGTTATAGAAAGGAATCCTCTCAAGGTTTCTTCCTCTTATTGTGTGAGGGAGTTTTTTCTTACCGCCCTCACTTCTGGCTTGCTCATTAGAGATAAATTTATACATTTAAAATTTATGTCCTGAATTTATATATTTCTGTAAAGCTGCTTTGTGACAATGTCCATTGTTTAAAGCGCTATACAAATAACATTGAATTGAATTGAATTTGGTCAAAATCGTATTCACAGGCCTTTTATTGCTTAGGCAAGTTGCAAGAACTTTTATTAAGGTATCTTTAAAATAATATGGTTACTATATTGTATTGTCTTTAATATACAAAATATTTAATAGCTAATTTTTAATGAGAAGGGGCATTCCAGGCCAGAAAAATGTAAACAGAAGCCTGAAACAAAACTATTCAGATCCATTGTACGGTAATATGGTGAAATGTAGTTTTTCCAAGATATCATTCAAATTATATTGTTAATTAGATGTAGAAATACACATACATTAATACACATATAATAGCATACATTGTTTTTCCTAGTGTAAATGTTTAATTGTTTGCCTACACATTTTAGATAATTTTGTGGGTGCTTAGTTAATCCAGTCAAAAGAATAAAGGTCAAGACATCAGTGATGTGTGTTCTAATGCAGTGGTTTTCAAAGTGGGGGCCGCGGCCGGGCGCCCGGGGGGCCTCAACAATTTGGTGTGAAAAATAAATTCTCACTCTCAGACAACCACACACACAATCAATTCCTAATGTAATGTAATGTAAAGATGTAAGATGTAATTATTAATAAAAAAAAAGAGGGATATATTCAGAAGTCTGTATTTTTAATGTGTTTTAAAGACAGGGGGCCTCGGTCAAATGTTAATGCCATTTGGAGGGCCTTGCCCTGGAAAAGTTTGGGAACCACTGTTCTAATGCACTTTAAGTAGAAAACCAGTTTTCAGTTAATCCGTCCATGTCAAATATTTATCTCTTTAATGTAGAACAGAGCATTTCCTTTTCAGAAAAGGTTCCAAGTAAAACCCCATTAGAAAGACAGAACCGTTATGCATCCAAACAATCCTTGAGAAATCATTGGCAGTTATATTGGAGGATAGTGCATCCTCTGAAATGTGGAGTCTACTGTAGTAGCCTGGAGACTATGAGATGAGAGTGGTCATACATTCATGGAAAAATATGAATGTGTGACCACTCTTGTCTCATAGTCTCCAGGCTACTACAGTAGACTCCACATCTCAGAGGATGCACTATCATCCAATATAACTGCCAATGATTTATCAGGACATGCAGTTTTGGCCAATCACTGGTTCTCTGTTTAGCCAGGACGCAGTCAGAGTAATCCTGGGAGTCATAATGCTGTAATGAAAAATGAAAGTGTGTAAACACAGCAGTATACCTTGAGTAGTCAGGCAGGAGAGTATTGGGCTGGGAGTGCAGCAGCGTCTTGATCTCGTTAAAGATGCGTTTGCCCCAAGTGTCCAGAACTCTCGTCACACTCCGAACATTAGCCACGTTCACATGCTCCGCTATCATGACAACACAAGACCAAGCAGAAAAAACATTAAGTTAAATACTCACGAGTTGTGTGAGACACCATGTGACCTCGAGTCAGAGGTGATGGAGATAATGAGATCATTAAATTGGTGTCCTTGTGTCCTCAAGTTAGTTTGCTTTAACTGCAAGGCTTTAAAAGCTGTAAAACTGGCAGACGGTGAGCAGACCACAATGTAATTTTCAGTCCTGTAAAATCATATTGTACATAATATTTGCTGGATCTCCATGAGGGTTATTATTACTTTAGAAATCTAATAGAAAAAAAAAACATTCATTATATTTCTGTCGTTACTGTAAATTAATAACTTCATATTTAGATCTCTGGATTCTATAAGACTTGCTCAGTGATGATGATTTGCATTGTTCAAGACAGTTAATTATGTGAATGTACACAGTGAGGGAATGGAGAAAATGTTTGCCTGTGTTGTAGCAGGTTTCTGTAAGAATAAATTAAAATCTGTAAAACAGGGTTTAAAAGTAATAAACAGGCTGCACACGATGTTACAATTACTGCAGCAATCAATAGTCACAATTTAATCTACAGGCAATTTAATTATTACTATAAATATATTATTATAGCTAATGTATTATTAGTATTTTGAATATTGCACACCCTGAGGCTGCTTTTATCGTTTTTGGAAACTTTAATAGGGCGAATATGAGGAGTGTTTTTCCCAAATAATACCAGCACATTAATTTTCCCACACAAAGTCAACCTTAGATGACTGCTATTCAAGACTAAAGGACAGGACCCCTCCCCCCCTTGCCTTTGGCAAAGGGGATCACATTAGCATATTGCTGTTATCTCTATACAGACAATGCCTCAAAGTGGAAGAACCGGTTTTTAGAGCAGTTCACAAATGGAGTGAGGATGCCATCTCCAGACTGCAGGACTTCTTTGAATCCACAGACTGGCAATTTCTTCACGATGCAGCAGGAGACAACATAAATAAATACACAGCCTCTGTGATAAGCTACATCAACAAATTCACAGAGGATGTTGTTCCAACAGTCAACGTAATGTCAATTCCCAACAAGAAACCATGGGTCAATGGAGAGGTGTGCGACAGGCTGCGAGCACGAACTGCAGCCTTCAACTCTGGGGACCCGACTGCCTACAAGAAGTCCAAGTATGACCTTCAAAATGCTATCAGATCTGATCTGCCAAAAGAGACTTCAGGGACAGAGTGGAGTCAGACGATCATGGATCTGACCCCAAACATACAGGTGCATCTCAAAAAATTTGAATATCATGGAAAAGTTAATTTTTTTCCCATAATTTAATTAAAAAAGAAGAACTTTCATATATTCTACATTCATTACACACAAAGTGAAATATTTCAAGCCTTTTTTGGTTTTAATCTATGAGGTATTCACAAGAGGACTATAAGAGGGTATTCACTCCCTGCTGGGAAATTACCTGCTGACCATGACACCTGAAGTGAGCAGGGCCTTTAAGAGAGTCAATGCTTGGAAGGCACCAGGTCCTGATGGCCTCCACATATGTGTCCTAAGGGCCTGTGCTGACCAGTTAGCAGATCTTTTCACTAACATCTTTAATCTCTCTTCGAGTCTGACAGTGATCCCCACATGCTTCAAGCAGACCACCATCATCCCTGTCCCCAAGAAAACCATTTTCTCTTGCCTGAATGACTACCGCCCAGTAGCATTGACATCAGTAATATTGAAGTGCTTTGAGTGTCTCGTCAAATCCTACATCTGCTCCTCTCTATAAGACACCTTGGATCTGGTCCAGTTTGCTTACCGCACCAATAGATCCACTGATGACACCATTGTAATGGCTATGCACTCTGCCTTGAAACACCTGGAAGAAAGAGAGACCTACGTGCAGATGCTGTTTATCGATTATAGCTCTGCATTCAGTACCATCCTCCCTACAAAACTCATAGCCAAGCTGAAGGATCTGGGACTTAACAGTCACATGTGTAACTGGATGCTAAACTTCTTGATGAGCAGACCATAGGTGAAGATTGGCAGCCACACATCCTTTACAGACAGACACTCAACACTAGTGCTCCACAGGGATGTGTGTTCAGCCCCCTCTTGTACTCACTGTTCACATATGGTCTGCTAAGCACAACTCCAACATCATCTTCAAATTTGCTGATGATACAACCATCCTGGGACTCATCACCAACAATGACGAGACATTCTACAGTTAGGAGGTCAGCACTTTCAGCATGGTGTGATGACAACAATCTTTCTCTGAATGTCAGCAAGACCAAGGAGTTGATTGTGGATTACAGGAAGTCAAAGAGAGGGGGTCACGCTCCCTTTCTACATCAATGGGGTGGAGGTGGAGAGAGTTAAGAGCTACAAGTTCCCTGCTGTCCACATCTCCGAGGATCTCTCCTGGAGCCTCCACACAGCCACAGTAGTGAGAGCAGCCTTTCAATGTCTCTACTTTCTGAGGAGGCATAAGAAGTTTGGCATTTCGTCTGACATCTTGTCAAACTTCTACCGCTGCACCATACTGCAGAGAAAATTCTGACCATCTGCATCAATGTTTGGTATGGTAGCTGGTCTTTCTCTTACTGAAAAGCTCTTCAGAGAGTGGTGAGAACAGCACAGCTCATCACTGGAAATAAACTCCCGGCCTTACAGGACATTTACCAAGCACGTTGTTTGAGAAAGGCCCACAGTATCATTAATGACTGCACTCACCATGCTCATTGCCTGATTGTGACACTGCCATCTGGCAGAGGCTTCGATTGCATCCAATCACAGACAACCAGACAGAAGAACAGTTTTTACCTTCAAGCAATCAGACTACTTAACAGCCAGTAGTCCTTCATCTAGCACTGCAACACTTTATTAGCGTCACTTTCCTGACATTCAGATAGTTACTCTTCAAATAATAAAATAATAATAATAAAAAAATAATAAAAAACAAATAATAAATGTTCTATTTATTGTACTTGTATTTACTGTTCTGCTTACTTAATAGCCCATGTCACTTTACTCTGCCATTGCCCACCATTTACCTTATTACATTACAGCAACAGCTCAACCATTCATGTCTAAATGCCCAGTGTACCCAGAGTAACTGTGTAAATGACAAATAAATGACTTGGATCTCTGTTTAGCTTTGTTTTCAAGTATTATGCCCTGTACATACATTGCTAATCATTTTTATGCTTAAATGCTTAAAACAGTTCACAATATTTTCACTACATATATGTTTCACTATATTTTCCACAAGGATTACATACTGAACATTATAAGGAAGTAAGAAGAAGTAAGAAAAATTAGGATGTCCATGTGTGGGGAAAAAAACATTTATTTGTATAGTTATTCATCTGCGATTCCTTGAGGTAAAGGACATTTAACCAAATGTACTTAGGTCAATAAGCTATTAATTAATAGTCACAAGACTATTGGAGGTATACACTTCCTTATTATGAGGTAATAAACTCATATGGCCACTAATGAGCTATTTCCTCAAGCTTCTGAAAACCTGGTGAATTTTCTCAAAATTACTACTAACCCTAACCAATAAATAAATAAATAATAACACGTTTAGCAATTTTTCATTTTGGGTCTGCAAGTGCCTCAGAGTGCTTTAGTATTACTCCAAGAGATCGCAAGATATAGCGGAGCTAAACCATTTAGGAATTTAAATGTCATCAGCAGGACTCTGTAATGTGGGGACAATGTAAACTGAATAAGACTGGGATAATGTGGCCTGACCTGCTTTTCTTGGGCTGTTGCATCCTGAACTAACCAAAACTTAGGTCAGGAATCCAAAATTACTTCAGGGATTTTGTAGAAAATGCTAGTTTAAATCCTATTTGTGTGGTGAAAAGATTTCAACTGGCATAATATAGAGATAACTGAGTTATTGAGGACTCTTAAAATAGTCTATAATGTAAATATAATGTTCTGAAATAATGTATGAAATAAAGGATATTATTATATTATTATATCTAATCACTGCTGGATGAGTGAGACTTATGAATAGTCTGTCAGTCTGTAGTCTATTAATAAAGGCTAATTATAAAGAAGTAGCTTTTAGATAGCTGGTGTATCTGTGTCTTTTCAACAGACTTTGGAATGAAATCTTTAAATTCAATTCTCTCCCTTTTCACTTTTTGGGGGTGACCGGACTTTAAAATGCTAGAACATTAATTGTGATTGAGATATGGACAAAAAAGCCTCAGATTTTACATCAAGGATATCATTCTTATTAAATAACTTTGGTTATCTACTTTGGTACTGTCCTTGCTTGACCTCTTGCACATTTCTAAATGAGGCGCAGACGTCATGAAGTCATTTGTAATTAACATCTGATTATAATATGATATGAAAATGGGTCATTTGTAATTGTAATTTGATTTGGCAATGATTGTAACAATAGAATTAGCATTTCTGCCCTGAAGGTTTGACTTTCAAACTTTGAGACAGGTCTTTGAGACAGTTCAAATGTACTGCCGAGCAGTACATTACATACTGTATTATTATGTACTGTACTGGATTGATCTATGAAAGTTAGTCATTTGGCACTGGTTGTATATATGCTAATAATGTATACAGTACATGCAGTAACACACAAGGAAGCTGTGTTGAATGGGAAGTTATATATATATATTTTTTTATCACTAATTCAGTTATTTGTCTTTTTTAACCCTCACAGCTGCAATCAAAATTATTTAACGCCAATTGCAAATCAGGTTTATTGTCAAAATTTACAGACTTTCAGCTGTGTGCAATCAAACAAAAGCAATTGCAATAGTTCAAGACAACCAATGCTTCAAGTGGTTTCCCCAAATTCAACTGAAAATGAATTTATATTGATTTTGCCAGTCTCAAAATTATTCAACCCCATCATGGCAAGCATCTTTAGTACTTAGTAGTGCACCTTTTTGCTGTTATGACCTGCTGCAAATGAGATGCATAGCCAGACACCAGCTTCTTGCAGTGTTCCTGAGGAATCTTAGCCATTTCCTCATGGCCTCCAGTTCAGTAATATTCTTGAGTTTGTGTGCTGTAACTGCCTTCTTCAAATCCCACCAGAGATTTTCTATTGGGTTCAAGTCAGGTGACTGTGATGGCCCTGTAGAATTTTCCAGGACTTCTTCTGCAAACAAGCCTTGGTAGAATTTGAGGTATGTTTGGGATCATTGTCCTGTGAGAAGGTCCAATGGAAGGGCTTCAGCTTCCTCACAAACGGCATGACATTTTCTCCTAGGATTTCCTCATACTTCAATTAATCCATTTTGCCTTCCACACGCTGCAGGTTTCCAGTGCCAGAGGATGCAAAGCAGCCCCAGAGCATCACCGAGTCACCACCATGCATGACTGTGGACAGAGTGTTCTTTCTTCATTCTTCCTTCTCCAGACGTACCGCTGATCCATCGTGCCGAAAAGTTCCAGTTTTGTTTCATCGCTCCACCGAACAGAATCCCAAAACTTCTGTGGCTTATTTGTATGATTTTGAGCCGAATATTCTTGTGCTTTTGGGTCAGTAGTGGTGTACGTCTTGGAGTTCCGGCATGGAAACCTTATGTGTTTAGTACGTGCCTTACTGTGCTCACTGAAACCTCAGTGCCTGTTGCCACCAAGTCTTGATGCAGGTATTTTGCTGTCACTCGAGGGTTTTTTCACAACCTGCCTACTCAGAAATCTGGTTGTAGCTGTTGATAGCTTCCTTTTCGGTCCTGTCTAGGTATTTCATACATTTTCTACCCCTAGCCAGTTGAGGTATTTCATGTGTTCCAGCTCAAGCACACCTGGTGCAAATAATGAAGCCCATTTTTGCATATTTGTGTTGTTTTGAGGGATTCTGTTCAGGGGGTTGAATAATTTTGAAACTGGAGAAGTCATGGTAAGTTGCATTTTCAGTTGAATTTGGGGAAACCACTTGAAGCATTCGTTGTGTTGAACTATTTAAACTGCTTTTGTTTGATGTGTTCATTGCAAACAACTGAACGTCTGTAAATTCTGGCAATAAACCTGATTTGCAATAGGGGTTGAATAATTTTGATTGCAACTGCATGTGCAGGAAGTATGAGGAAACAAGCTAGCATGATGCAACACTGCTGCAAAGTTGTTTACTAATGATGTAAGCAGGAACTATAGAAGCTGTAGCCTATATCTATTAAAACAGTGACATTTTCAAATCACTAAACCCACTGAGTCATTTCTTTTGCATGCAATTTTTTCAATGTTTACCTCCTTCTCTATAGTTCCAGGTGCCATAATCGTCCAACTCATTGCTCATTGCACGCGACAAAGCCAAAAACATCAAGATGACAGCCAGAATCATTACTGTCCTCGTTGCCATGGGAATGGGCATGACGGCTCAGAGGCCTGGAGAGAGAGAAGAGGGGGATTTCAAAAGTTTAATGGAAAACAGATCTGCACCTTCATCCTGCCAGTACCTCAGTCCAAGAGTTGGCAGAACAGTCACGGGTAGTGGAGAGTGAGAGAAAGAGAGAGAGATGAAGAGGAAGAGCAATTAGAGATGCACAGAAGGAGATAAAAAGGAAGCGTAGTTGAGCTAATAAGGCAACTTCATTGACCTCCATGGCAATCTCCACAGAGCAGACTGTCTCTAGGGACTCACTGTCAACTCAAAGTGTGAATGAGGAAAGGACTGAATTTTGTGCTGTTTGGATGACCCGGCTCTTAACTCATCGCTGTGGTGTCTTATATTTTGGTGACCCCATACTGCTAATTAACTAATTATAACTGCTGTACTGTCAACAAGGTTCATAAACAAACAGAGCCAAGTTTCCCAAAAGCATCTCAGCATTATCATCATTAAATGGTAGAGCAAGCATTACGTCGAACACTCTCTCTCTCACACATGCTATTGCAAGCTACTTCAGGAAGAACATTTCATAACAGACACCAATGGTGTATTGAAAAATAATTTAAGTTACTAATAATGTTTACATTCTGAAAGTGGAGGTTGAGGGTGTTAAGGCAACCAGCAACTCTTTCCCTCATTATGGAACAGAAAAAGCCCTGTAAGAGCAATCACAATGAAATAATAGTGTGAAAATGACAGGTCTTTGTAAATCTGGAGTAGATAGGTGGTTGTAATAGTGATCATGTGACCTCCATCTCTTATTTACAGAGGCACCTGTGTACAAGCATGTTGGAACCCTAAGAAAATGAAGGTGTCCATAAGTTTATATCATTAATACATTTGATGGATTGGCTATTTTTTGACTTTATATTAGATCAGTACTGTTGTGGAAAAATATTACAGGGGATAAATGTGTAAAAGAGAAAGAGGCAAAATAAATGTTCATGTATCCTGATATAAAGTCAAAATGTCAGAAGTGTTTCTTCTTCTTTCATTTTCCAGTACTTTCATTGTGTTTTTGTTCTAGTTACTTTAAAAAGCATGAATAAAATCAGTCTGTTTTCAAAGGCACAACAGACAAGCATGAGAAAGGCAGAATGGAATTATGGTCTTGTGACTGCTGTAATTCAACCAAAACTTAATTTGTTCAACTGAAGCTTCAGAGACAAGTAGCCTTTGTTCAGGAGTCCCAGATGATGAGAGCCTACAAAGGACAGTTTTAAGCCTGTAAAGTGCTCAGTATTGATCACATCAGTGATGTGGGGTGTAAAGGGTAAAGCTTTACATAAATCTGTAATCAGGGAGGAATGTAACTGGCACTGGGAACTGAAACAGAGTGAGTCAGTGCCATGGTATTCCTCCAAATGGCCCCCATCCCAGGACTTATAAAGACAAGGGCCCATATGGAGACTGTATCACAGTGTAAGAGCGCTGATCTAGAATCAGCTTCCTCCATCACTCCAAGATGAATGTCTAATTTTGTGTTCACTGAAAGACAAAAACTGATCCAAGATCAACTTTCTCACTCCAGGGGTAGTATTCATGAGAGTCTCATGAGCATGAGCAGCTGGTATCATAATTGCGCTCATTTGGAGCATAAAAGATAAAAGCTCTATAGGCCCTTACACACATGCACTTTTATGCAGTAATTTACCAGTAATGAATTATTTAAGGGCTAAGGGCCATATTCAGAGTTGAATTAAGCATGTTGTGAAGATTTAATATCGAAATTGGTTGCGCTGGTGTTTAGACCTCAGTTTTTGTTTTGCATGGAGGGTACCCGAGTAGAAGGGCTCACGGTGGCTTAGTGGTTAGCACGTTTGCCTCACACCGCCAATGTCGGGGGTTCGATTCCTGCGGCTCTGTGTGTGCAGAGTTTGCATGTTCTGCCTGTGCTGCGGGGGTTTCCTTCGGGTACTCCGGTTTCCTCCCCCAGTCCAAAGACATGCATCATAGGTTGATTGGCATGTCTAAAGTGTCCGTAGTGTATGAATGGGTGTGTGATTGTGTGCCCTGCGATGGATTGGCACCCTGTCCAGGGTGTACCCTGCCTTGTGCCCGATGCTTCATGGGATAGGCTCCAGGTTCCCCGTGACCCTGAAAAGGATTAAGTGGTATAGAAGATGGGTGGATGGGCGGTATCCAAGTAGATGCATCTTAATCAAAGATATTTCTTTTCTTGAGGATGTCATGAGAACTTCTTTTAAAGATAACATTAAGAACAACACAGCAATTCGATCAGCTTACCCATTGTCATTATTTTTTAAATTCAAAATAACAAATGGAAAAGCACAACAAAATACATTAGATCCCAAACACACATTACAATTTCATAACTTCAATTTAGTGTCTCTTGGGTTCCTTAACTGTCAGTGTGTGATATAAAATTTTGATCAAATGCTATTTTATAAGCTGCTTAATAATGAACGTCAAGCCATATTGTTAAATAACACAAAATGTACAGTGATTAATGTGATAATTACAACTAAAACTATTCATGGCACAATACATCTTCCCTTTCATATTCTTGTATTATTTTTATTTTTTTTATTTTTTTTTTCATTTTAAATTGTCTCTTGCTTTTATTTTACATCCTATTACATTTGACATCAAAGAGGAAAAAACAGGGAAAAAATCCTTCTTTCATCTGCACTTTCTATCCCTCATTTTGGTGGTGGTGGGGGGGGGGGGGTTAAAGGCAAGTGTTTGTGTTTAAAATCATGTTTTCTAAATGCTATTGTAAAACCAGATCTACAGTTAAAATAAATCTGGCAACCTTGGAGGCATGAACTATATGAAGGTAGGTTGCATAACCTAACTAAATTTTTAACATGCGCAGGTTCCCTTAGATAAATATTGATGTAACTTCTGGACTTAGGTTATCAGCATTGAATTTGATAACTGATTTTGAAAGGAAACAAATTTGACCTGTGAATATCAAGAGGCCTCTTTAGTGAAAAGAAGCCAAGAGAGATACTCTGACGCAGTTTGAGTTGGCTGAATTGAAAACAGAATGAAGAGACAGCCGGAAGAAAAGACTAAAGTCAACAAAGAAGACAGTAGACGTGTCTGGAAGTTGGAACTATTCAGAAATAAAGGATAAACTCCAGTTTGTAAAACTTTAATTCCAACAATTCTATTGTACATAGGATTTAGTATACATAATATCATAACAAATATGAATTAATTCCTCCAAATAAAATACCATTTTAAAACCCTAAGGCCAAAACATTACTAGTTAAAAAAAAAAAATCACAGGTTTTGGGTTATAAATGGTTTTAATGCCAGATTTAGCTGAATCTATCTGTTGAGGATAGAGCATCTGAATGCTAGCCAAGAATTGGAGCTTTATGAATTAAAAGGCAACATAATTTTCAGGTGAATCTTGACTGGTTAGATGTTGGTCCACATAATTTAATTTATCTTACATTTACAAAATCTGTGGTAACACAGAGACCAGAGTTTCTTCTCTGAATAGATATTTCATGACTAGTGCCAGATGTAAGAACATCCACAAATATTAAAGCACTGACTTTAAAAAATGTTTGAGCAGAACAGCTGAAATAGAAACAAGGACCTTTCCAAATGCTGGTGCTATATACTATAAGCTGCAATACTACAATGGGCAAAACAGATGTCTTATAGACTCTGCTCCTGAACTAGACCTAATCATCTACTTTCCCAACAGAATTATCGGATGAACACATGCACAGGGGTCTGAGGCCAAATATCACTAAGGACATCATATCATGTAAATTAAAGAGTTTGCCAGTAGAACCAGAGGTACATCAAGAACTTGTCACATAACATTTAAAGGAAACCAAACACTTGCACAAACTATAGTACAATATCATTAAAGACGAAGATGTTTAAGAATCTTTTTTGATTCAGATAAACATTACACTTACGCTTTCAGAAGGTGATGGTATTCTTCTGCTGGTTAACTTACACCTGCTGTGGGACTTTTATCATTCAAAAACAGAATTTCCTTTTAACCTTCTGTCCACTGTTTTACAGCTCTCTCCTGCTTTTCTTTTTCCCTTTCTGAATCGCTGTCTATCTCTTGTTTGTTCCCCTCCCTCTTTTCTGAGCGGCAGTAATGTGATTGTGTAATGTGATTATAGGTAGAGCTATGCAAGCTGTGTCCCACTTGTTTTGATTTGGGACAGAGAGAATACATGCTTCTTCAACTCTTTTCATCTCTCTCTCTCTCTCTCTCTCCCTCCCTCTCCCTCCCCCTCTAGTCCAGCTGTTTCCAGATGGGAACTTTTGACACTTTCTGCTTTTTTTGGGGTTTTTTTGCCGCTCCCAACAACCCCCCCCCCCCCCCCTATTCACATACACACACACACAAGCACTCACACTACTGCAAATGATAGGTTGGTAAAGCACACATTAAAAGTCTATAAAAGTATAGAAAGACTTGCATGTTCTATATGAAGAACTTCTGTGCATGATAGCAGTATAGTATAGTATAATATAATAGTTTATCATATCTAATACAAGTCACTATATTACCAATGCTCTGTAAAAGTCTTGTATGATCAAATATAATTTCTGAGGTATCTCAGAAAGTTCCAAAGTTGGATCAGTACAGTTAAACGGTGTGTATTGGGTCCATATGTAACCCATTTTACAGATTGCCAACATAGAGAGATTGATGAAGAGATAAAAAAGAAGGGAGATTATGAAACGGGAAATATTTTTTTAGTCACTGACCTCCAGATGTTACTTCTCTTTCGGTTCTTCCCTCTCTCTCTCCCCCCTTTTCTCTCTGATCTGTTTTCATTGAATTTATGAGATCAGTCTTGGCTTCTTTGCTACTGCTGAGCTGCAGTGCGCATGTGCACCTGTTTCTCATTACGCACGATGCATTCATCACTCCAACTGGATTCCTTCTTACTCTTTAATACGCTCAGGCGATAGAAAGTTAGCCAAAATGCCCGACAACTAACGCCTGTGTGTGCAATAGCTTGTTATAACAAGCTCAATATGATTTTAGAATATCATGACTCCTAAAATAGCTGCTCTCCCCATAGCAGAAATCATTACTTTCTTGTGAAGTGGAAAGAACAGCCATCTCCTAATTTCTTACCTTACTGTGTTATGGTTTTGGAAGTCAGACTGAGCCAATGAATTACTACTAAAACAAAAATAGGAAATACAAGCCTATAATTCTTTACAGCAGGACTGATATGACTTTAGTCAGATCTTTATTAACTGTAAAATATATTTTTCACCCATAAGTAGAATCCAGGGACAGTAACCTACTGACATTAAAGGAATACTCCAGCATTTTTCAAGAGAAGCTCTTATCTACCTGGCCTGTAGCTTATATGATTAACACAGACATGACGTTTAAGACATTTCCCTCTACTGAATAAAGAACAACAACAACAACAAAGCAAACTACTGTTCGCTTACAAGGGCACTTGTTAAATTCTGCCTATAATCCTAATATCGCATGACTATATAAGAGGAATTCAAAACAGACATGAGAGAAAGACTTACTAAAGCTGGTTTTATGTAGTTTTACCCATAATATTTTCCTGACAATTTTCTAGCATTACAATACATTAATACCAGTGCATTGTTTAACTGTTTAAGTTCTAGTTTCAAGACAAATAATTTATGAAGATTATATTAAAGCCCTCACTCTAATAAGTTATAATTTCTTTAGTAACAACTAACACATGGACTTGGGTATGGGTATGGTGAATTCTTCACATACATGAAATAAATGGATTTTTTCTATAAGGACTTATTTAGCATTTTTGAAAGGAAATGTCACCAGTTTTAACTGTCAGTGGTAATGCTGTAAAATGAAGTTTTCTGCCACTGGAAAGTCTTCGGGACAGAAGACACATTAACCCGATCTTAACTTTTCTCTTTAACCTGGCAAGCTGCAATCCTTTTTACTTCATGAGAAAGAAAAAAAAAGAGAGTGGTGAGAGAATGAGCTCATAACTGTTATATAGCTTATATAACATAAGTGATAACAGGAACTAACTTGTTCTGCAGATGTTCCACAACATTCAGCTATAAAATTGTAATCACGAGCAAATTATGTATTATAAGAGGAATAAAACTCTTTGGGACATGCTGTTATAGGAAAATATAAATCAAATCACTTACAGCATATCGTACTAATATAGGCTAGATCTTTTTGTGCTACCTTTATATTTTATCTTTGTCCCTTGCTGGGTTTGATTACGGGTTCTTTGAACTCTTGTATGATTAAACATGTTTGAGTTAATGTACTGGTGCCACCTAGTGGTTGAATTCAGAACAGCATATTTGTTTACATTGTTTTACCTCTTACGCCTGACCTGTTTGAAAAAAATCTATCCATCCATCCATTTTCTATATCGCTTTTCCTACACAGAGACTGGGGCAGAAAACCTGGAGAAAAGCCCCAAAGCACGGGGAGAACATGGAAACTCCACACATACAGAGAGGAGGCAGGATTCACACCCTCAACCCCTGAGGTGTGAGGCAAGCATGTTAACCACTAACCACCATGCCCCCCTTGTTTGAAAAATGTAACCATTGAAAGGATATATGTTGAGGGTTTATAAGACATAAGCAGGAAGCTTATTTTGTTACCAAGCATCTGCATATTTACATTAAACTCCATAGTTTAAAGTATTAATATGCCCAAATCATTCATGTGGTCCTGTTTTACTATAAAAGCAAACAAAGGAAGCACGGCTATGGTGATGATGAAAAAAAGAGGAACTTATTTCAGAGAGACTCTGACAGATTAAGAGAATTTAATCTCGTGACACAGAGGCTGAAAGAGAAAAGTCCACTCGTATGTCGTTTGAAATGAATGTCCTATTGCTGAATATTTGTAAACAATGTAAATGTATATGTAATGTAAATATTTTGCTGTAGGTGGGTATTTAGGTATTTAGGGTATTTAGGTATAAGTCTAATAGGGTCAGTGTGAGGACATGTGGGAGATTCTGCACTGAGTTAATCTAACTGAAAGTTCAAGATTTTAAGTGTTATGACACAACTTCCTGTAAAAGTTATAGCCACATCCTTCTGACATTACACAGATCAGAATGTTTGACTAAAACCAGATTGCTTGACAAGCAGCCTGTGATTAGGCATTTAAAATATTTCGTGCACAGTACAATTATATAGTAATTGGGAACAGTAACTTAGTCTTGCAATTTGGACAACAAGATGTTCACACCACAAGTCGGAGTGTTTTGGATTATTCTGTTGTGTTTCTGTTATAAGAGTGAAGGTATGTATATTTTTTCTGTTATCCTATAAGTGGCACATGTCATTTGATTTTTTGAGAATGCTGGGCAATATAATGATAAAAATATAGTGACTGACATCATTGACTGACTGACATCATTGCTATTCATAGTAGCTGATTGGTTAAATATATATATATATTGTACAGAATAATTATTTTCATCCATTTTTCTGTTTCTCAATCTTTTTAGAATTTACATAAAATAATCATAGACAACTTGAGTTTTTCAAAGGCTTTTTTAAGGTGTAGCATTACTATTTGGCTGACAAATATCTTGTACTGTGCAATTATCTTGATATGATAATGATACTTTTGCCCTAATCACCAACCCCATGTAATACTTTAGTATTACAGTTTAGTATTTCAGTATTACAGTTTTTAAAAATTCCTAAAAACATTAGTCCTTAACAAGTTCACTTTTTCAAAACTCTTCACACAATAAGCACAACAGCACTGTATTTTTTTTATTATTATTATTGTTTGCATCACACCTCCGGGGTTGGGTATTCGAATCCCGCCTCGGCCCTGTATGTGCGGAGTTTGCATGTTGTCCATGTGATAAGGGGGTTCCATACAGGTACTCCAGTTTCCTCCCACTGTCCAAAGACATGTGTTGTAGGCATTTCCAAATTGTCCGTAGTGTGAATGTGTGTGCGGTTGTGCCCTGCGATGGGTTGGCACCCTGTCCAGGGGGTCCCCTTTTGCCCTGATTTCCCTGGGATAGGCTCCCCTGCGACCCTGTGTAGGATTAGCGGTACAGAAAATGGATGGATGGATGGATGGATGGATGGAGATAGAATGTATTTTGCTGAGGTAATCTGCAAAATGCTTCCAGATATACTGTACATTATTAACTCCTTTTCTACCACCAGAAAAACCATGTATCTCCACAGCTAAATTTGCAAATGTTTTCATACTTTGTTCCAAACTGTTTACATTTCAAATTCCAAACCAAATGGATTAAGGTTTGGATGTCAAATTAATTGATGTTAGCTAAGTAACAAATATTATATTACCTAAATCCAAACCCTAAAAAGGGCACCAGTGAACATTGTGAGTCAGACAGACACCATCAGCACAGTGTGTACAGAAATATCATGCAATAAATCCTGAATCAGCTTATGTAGTTTCACTCTATAGCAGGCTTGAGCCTGGAAAGAAACAATTAAGAAACACATTGATATGTGCATGGGACAACACAGCATTTCACCATCCTCATGCAGTCACATATTCATAGTCAGTCAGTTAAGAGTTTCCTCTTTGTGTGGAGGTCTGCAAAAAAAAAAAAACCCTCGGATGTCACTGTGGCTGATTTCAGTCAAACAGCCCAAATGATGAAAATTCAGGTTTTTACCAAAAATGGGTTTTGAGACCTCATAAGTGCATTTTAAAACACAACTACAGCATATTTCAGTAAAATGATCTAGACGTGCTTTTTACTTCCTAGCATATACTTAATGGATTCCATTTTTAGACAATATAAACAACGGCTCTCAAATTATCCACAATTCATACACACCATCACTTCTGCTTTAGATACAGCAGCAGATAATGTTGTAATGTTTGAAATATAATCAAAAGGAGAACAGAAAAAAAGGTCACAGAATTACTGTAATCAGCAATTATTTCAACAAAGATGTAAGAGCAGACAATGGTTAGACAAACCAAGAGTGATGATGAGGCTCGGGTTATCACATGGCTTGACTGACATTTACCTCAAGTGATGAGACTGGGTTTTAAAAAATCGTATAATAGATATGTAATATATATATAATAGATGTCAGAATGTTACGTTTGAAGGGTTTTCCCAGGCTGCCACATATATTTACTTAACATCACAGAAGATGTGGAAAGCTTATGATCAATAAGAAGCTATTATCAACAATGAATATTTTTTGTTTGTTTGTTTCTAGGAAATTTGTGCTGTAATTGTTTTTTTCCTGTTGTATATGGCGTATTCTATAAGCCAAAATGTGCTATTATGTAAATGAAAGTTAAAAACAAATGCTTACATTATAAAAGCAAGAGTAAATAAACAATTATAATACAAAAGAAAGAAAAAAATCTGTATTTTGTTATCAATATATATACAGTCATGAGAAAAAAAAAAGTACGCCCTCCTTAAATTCTGTTTTTGTTTGCCTAAATAACAATAGGGTAGTCCTCACCAACTTCCATAAATAAACAAATAACTTCAGGTGACAACAAAAAATTGTAACAGATTTCAATATGTTTTCATTTTTCCAAAAAAGTCAATCAACATTCAGAAACCACGTGCGAAAATATAAGTACACCCTTCCTACTCCCACAGTCATTAAGAGACAAATTAGCAACCAGATGTTACTAATGAAATTCACAAGATTACTTAATCATCAAGATTGTGTGACTACCTATAATAAAAGCAGAACTTTTGGCACTTTAGTGCTCTGGAGCATTCAGGTGTTCGTCTACATCATGCAGAGAAGAAAGGACATCAGCCATGACCACATAGAAGCAATTGTTGTTGCTCATCTGGGAAGGGTTATAAGGCCATCTCCAAACAATTTGAAATTCACTATTCTAAATACTTCTGAGGGATATGTTGGACTGTCCAACAACCTCATATATATTTCAATCTAAATCATATATCGAAATCATTCTTTTTAGATGCATAGTTTGATTTATTTAGATTATTGCTGTTAAAAAGATGTTAAAACTATAGGTATGGGTCAGGTTTCTGCCCTCTGCTATTATTTTGCTGCAATGACTTCTGGTACTTCAAGGGTTCCTTGCACTCAGGTCTGCATCTGATGCATCCTCGATATCAAGACAAATCTGGGTAATTTCATACGTCGAGGTACTTGCGTTCTTGAGTATTGGAATTTAACTTTTGCAGTGGATAATGACATAGAACAAGGACGAAAGATTGCACAAGAATGCACGTTGAGAAACAGCCATTGTCAACACATCAAATAAGGCTGCGCGTTTTAAGGCACTTCACATGGACTTTAAAAACATCGTCCTTGTCTTCTCCAATGTCTTTACTGTCACTTCTTAAAATACTTTAGAATACTCATCTGCAATCGTAATGATCACAACTGTTTTTCAAATCACAATAAAACTGGCTGGCGCAGGCTACATTTTCGGTAAAAAACGAATAGATAATAGCCTATTTTAGACATGTCAATCACATGACGTGTGCACAGACAATGTTTCGCAACAATGTTTCATCCAGTGTTGCCAACTCTTGCGAGACAAATAAGCAACTGCAGATTCAAAAACAAGCCCAAAACAAGCCCAATATTAGTATAGTATAGTATACCTATTACAGCCTAAATGTAAACAGACTCAATAAATGAGGCTGCAACATATTAAACAGAAACCACTCGCAGTTTGAAAAGCGAAAATTCAATCCGATTCAATTAATTTTTATTTGAATAGTGCTTTTAACAATGGACATGCTTTACAGAAACATATAAACAAAGGATACAGATTTTAAGTGTGTGAGTTTATCCCTGTTGCTCAAGCCGGTGGCGATGGTGGAAAAGGAAAAACTCCCTAAGATGATATGAGGAAGAATCTTGAGAAGAACCAGACAAAGAAGGGAACCCATCCTCACCTGGGTAACAACGGATAGTGTGAAAGTAAAAGAAAGTTCATTATGGTTTTTATATGAAGTCTGTTTGTTGAAATAGTCCACTGTTCACGAAAGGAGACTTGAGTGCAAAATTGTATGTGGTAATTGCAGTCCTAAGGCCAGAGCAGCAACCGTAGTCCCAGCAGCCACAGCGAGAATGTCCAAACAAAACTATTTATTTAATAAAAAAAATCATCAAACAGCAACAAAGCTTATAGCAGTGGTGTTCAGTCTTGTCCTGGGGACCCACAGCACTGCACATTTTGTATGTCTCTCATATCTGACACACTCAGCTCAGTTCATGAATCTCTCTCCTAATGAGCTGGTGATCTGAATTAGGTGTAATTAAATAAAGGAGACATACAAAATATGCAGGACCAAGATTGAAAACCACAGGCTTATAGGGAGGACAGGCACTATCCACTCATCTATGTTCACCTACGAGCAGAATATGATTGGAGAGATGGAAAAGGAAATTACATTAGAACCATAATGACTATTAGTATATGAGTATGTTATGTTTATTTGTTTGTTTTTTGTTATAACGTGTAATAACTATGGGAGGGCAAAATAGTCTACAGCACTGATATTATTGTGAGGCTGTGAGTAGACAGTGTCAGTGCATTGGGGAAAATAGCAACCATAAATGTAAAAAAAAAAAAAAAAAAAAAATTGAAGTCGCTTGTCAGATTTTCCTAACAAGCAACATATTTTTAAAACGAGCCTAGAAAACCGCAACCCGTGATTTTTGTTCAAGCAACTTCAGAAAAAAAGAATCCCAAAGTCACGTATTATAAGCGGACTTGGCAACTCTCAGGCGTGGGAGGAAATGTGACTGGTCCAATCAAGAAGTTGCAGGGCTTCATTAAACCCCACACCTTCTCGACACTGACAGAAAGAAGATCATATGAGCAGATTTGTGACTATGTTGTATTTTTACGTTGGCTTGATATTTAATTTCGGTGTGAGACTTATTTGGGCAGCATGAGAGCATGAGACAGAGCCTGAAAATGGGTGTCTCAGACCAAATGCGTGAGAGTTGGCAACCATGTGCTTGTGGTGTTGTGGTAGTTGAGATGAATGACCATTTGCTGAGATGATTTAGAAATTAAATAGAAATGAGGGTGGAAAAAAGCATTGTTAATACATCTCTGCGTTAATCTAGGATGAGATCTAGGATTATCCTTCTTATCTCAATCATTTTGTGGGAAAACAAAAAAATTGTTGTTAAACCAGTGGAGCTGGAGCTTCTTTCAATCACCCCGTGGATCTCTTTGTGTTCTCTCTCTTTCAGCCGAATTTTCTCTCGAGAACCGAACCTGTGTGGCGCTGGCAGGACGATCAGTCATCCACCAGCTTAAAGTCACCATCCCAGCTAACAGCACCAGGAGCACAATTAGGTGTTACCAAAACAGACATAAAGTATGGGAACAATCCATTCCATCTTCTTCTACTCCAAAAACAATGCCCTTGACAGCAAATATCACCATGCATAACAGTTCATCCTCCGGAGAATACTACTTCCAGTACATGGATAAGAAGCTGTATTGGGTTGTCCTTGTACGAGGTGAGTAAGCAGGAGTGGTTGTGCAACTCAGACAACAGCTGACTTCATTTCCATATTGGTAATGCTACCAGTGTTGGTTTCAGTCATAAAGCATTATGTAAAATTTCACACAGAATTGCTATTAAGGGGTCATAAGTTGTTTTCGACTCTTGTATTCTATGAGCAAGGATGTGAGTAAATGGTGCAAAATATATCAAATCAATCATGGAGGTTGGGTTTAACTGCTTTATTCATTACTTTGGTTTTTTGAAGGAATAATTATGTTTAAGATTCAAATCAGTTCTCCATGAGATTTTAATGGACACATTTTACATTAAATAAGGTGACAGATAGATAATAGGCCTAATAAAATTATGCTTAGAAGACAAAAACCCTTAGAAGACAAAAAAAGAACAGAAAGTGAATGAGCTGACTCATTTCCCCTGCCTGTTGAGCAACATGAAAGTTTCTGAAGTGGAACTACTTCGAAGGGCCAGTCTCACAACATCCCGATAACCACCTATCTTCCATGTCTATCTGTTTCTGTCTGTCTTTCTGTCTGTTTTACTCTCTTTCTCAGAGGAAGGTTATCTGCCAGATATGGAGACTTCTGTCATCCCTTTGCTGGTTGTCCTCATTGTTCTGCTGCTTTTCAGTGTCGCTGGATCAGTTTGTATCTTCAAGTTGTACAAGGTGATATTGAAAGACAGAAACTACTGACCATGTTACTCCACTTTAAAGTAACACAAAAAGTTATATAATGCTTTTAAAAAAATACTTTTTAATTACATTTTTGTTGAAATAATATTATGGTTCTCACAAACAAATCTTTAGTGATTTCAATTTTCCCTAGTCGTTTGGACGCCACTGATTATTAAAACACTTTGGGACATGCTCTATAAAAAAAATAATCAACAACAATATGGTGTGATGTAGCACGATACAAAGCTACAAAGTTACTGTTACCACTCTGAAGTTGATATTTGTCATATACCAGCATGTTTTATTCCCTTTATTTCACCACAATAATTTGCCAACAAATAACAGTTTGTTGATTAATGAATGACATGCCATACATTTTCTCGATTTATAGTTATGTTTAATGTTGTGGAGAATCAAGTTAATTCCTGTTATCACATCTGTAATCTTCCCAAGTTAATGAGATAAAAAAAAATGCAGCTTGTTACAGAAAAACCACAAAACATTACTTCCTCTGTCCTTCATCATTCCTGTAGCAAAAAACTTAAAGGAACAGCTTTACCTCTGACTGTTACAAACTATGACACTAGAGAATCCTTCCATAAATGAACATCTCCTTACAGAAAATTTCACCACCTGCCTAATACTGTGTAGGTCCCCCTTGTGCTGCCAAAACAGCGCTGACTCGTCAAGGCATGGACTCAACAAGACCTCTGAAAGTGTGCTGTGGTATCTGGCACCAAGATGTTAGTCCTGTAAGTCCTGGAAGTTGCAAGTTGTTACCTCAATGGATCAGACTTGTTTGTCCAGCACATCCCATAGATGCTTGATTGGATTGAGATCTTGAGAATTTGGAGGCCAAGTCAACACCTTGAACTCTCTGTCATGTTCCTCAAATCGTTCCTGAACAATTTTTGCGGTATGGCAGGGTGCATTATCCTGATGAAAGAGGTCTCTGCCATTAGGGAATACCGTTGCCATGAAGGGATATACTTAGTCTGCAAAAATGTTTATGTAGGTGGTACATGTCAAAGTAGCATCCACATGAATGACAGGACCCAAGGTTTGTCTAACAGAACATTCCCCAGAGCATCACACTTCCTCCGCCAGCTTACCTTCTTCCCATAGTGCATCCTGGTGCCACCTCTTCCCAAGGTAAACTCACACACCCGGCTGTCCACATGATGTAACCTTCCTCCATTGCTCCATGGTCTAGTTTTAATACTCACGTGTCCATTGTAGATGCTTTCGGCGGTGGACAGGCATGGACACTCTGTCCAGTCTGCAGCTATGCAGCCCCATGCACAGCAAGCTGCGATAAACTGTGTTCTGACACCTTTTTATCATAGCCAGCATGAACTTTTTCAGCAATTTGTGCTACAGTAGCTCTTTTGTGGGATCGGACCAGACAGGATAGCCTTCGCTCCCCACTTGCATCATTGAGCCTTGGGTGCCCATGACCAAGACCAGCCATTTTGGAGATGTTCTGACCCAGTCATCTAGCCATTACAATTTGGCGTTTATCAAAGTCGCTCAGATCCTTATGCTTTCCAATTTTTCCTGCTTCCAACACATCAACTTTGAGAACTGACTGTTGCCATTGTAACGAGATAATTAATGTCAGTTCACCTGTCAGTGGTTTTAATGTTATGGCTGATCAGTGTGCTTCTGAGATGTTCTCGGTAGTCACTTAAAAGAAGTACTGTAGCAATGGCCCAATCGCATTCTCATTACTACATTAACCTTAGTTTATGATTGCAAGTTATGCTACGCAACCATATCACATAGGCTACTGTATATACTGTATATACTTTATTACATCTCCCTGAATCAATGTCATACTTCTAAAGTGCTTGAATGCAATATTTCTTTTAGAATCATTCACAGTCTGAAGGAGAGGGAGATAAAGGGAAAGCCAAAAAAAGAAAGAGGAATACAGTTGCGACAGAAGGAGCCACGTCTGATTCAGTGTACATGGTAAGCCTGTTTTACCTCTGTCTGATTTTCATAATCATCTTTGGCTTTTTATCTCAGCTGCTTAATTCTTACCAACCCAAAATCACACTTTATTTAAAAGAAATCAGATTTAATAGAAAACATGATCAGCGTGTCATATTAATGCCATGATTCGGAGCACATCATCTGAATATATGAAACCACACAAAGCAACAGACTTGTTCTCAGTTGCCTTTACCTTTGTGCTTTGTGAAACAGAAATTCACATTTCCTGAACCACTGACCCAGCATCTGAATTTTTATTTTGCTGAGCAGCCTGTTTTCCCTTCAAAATGCCTTGACACACCAAAAAATATATGTACAGAATTGCTCAGTCTTAATTTTAAAATATTGGCTCTATAGTTTTAGAAAAGGGGGATGTTTGTGGGTTTATTGGAAAATTAACAGTTCTTAGCTTCAGAAAATGTTTGTACTTGGAATCCTTTCTGCTAGGGAAGCACTCAGCTGTAGGGTTCTACATAAAAAAATCTTCCATTACACATGTAAAATATAAGGTGTTGGGGGGCACGGTGGCTTAGTGGTTAGCACGTTTGCCTTACATCTCCATGGTTGGGGATTCGAAACCCACCCCAACCCTGAGAGCTTGCATGCTCTCCCTGTGCTTTGGGTTTTCCTCCCCCAGTCGAAAGACATGTGTTGTAGGTTGATTGGTAGTTCCAAATTGTCTGTGGTGTGTGAATGTGACTGCAATGAATGGATGGATTGATGGATGGAATATAAAGTGCATCATTCTCACTCATTCTCCCAGGATCTTGAACACAAGGTTGTCTCCGTTTATGATGTGCTGAATGTTGAAGAGGAGAGGAGAGAAATCATAGAGAGCCAAACCTCAGTGAAAAAGGTAGGATCAAATCTAAAGTCATGATAAGTTAGCATACCTTAGTGGTGGGCTAAATTCAGGTAAATCAGGACAGTTAAACTTGGGAGCATTTACTGTATTTTCTGGACTGATAATATATAAAATAAAGGCAAATTTTATGTTACTAATCTCTTGCCATGAAAGTGCCAAAATAACATGACTTAATTCATGTGACATCATATAAGGGGGTGTGGCCAGAAACAAACAGGAAGTTTACCCCAAAATCTTGTGGAAAAAAAATTACATAAGCTTTGGCTATTCATTTTCATAAGGTTAGAAAATCGTCATGACGAATGTATTACACATTTCATAAGATGTACTTCTTTAACAAAATAAACATAAAGTTAGTTATAATGTAATCATTTTCAACCGCATGGTTCAGGTTAAAAAACTGCATCTAAAAAAGTTAAATGTTGGACCACTTAACTATGGTTAACTGGCGCACTGATGGATTCATGTGCATTAAATGGTGTTTTTATGGAACATTTTAATAAAAATAAGATGTAGACTGGGGAATACACTACTTAGTATGCACAGAGTTTTACTTGTGTAGGCGTTAATTTTAGAGACTAATTATGATGTTTATGGGTTGTTGTTTTTTTTAATCCTTTGTTATGCTTCTACTGCAAGTAATAAATTATAAAATGTCACTTATTATTTTTAGTCACATTTTATAAAAGTAATTTTTAATTAATCATACTGTATTTTAGAAATGATTGGTTATAAATTTGGAAAATATTGAAGTTTTTTTGTAATTGCTGTAAGAAATGAATCACAGAATGTAACTTACATCAACATCTTAGTCATCTTTTACTTAGTCTATTCTGTTCTTACAATATTACATGTTTATGGTGAATTTGGAGAAGATTTTTTCAAGTCATGTTATTGCAATTTGCTTGTTTTGATGCAATTAAACAATTAAATAACGTTTTAAAGATGTCATTAAGGATGAAAGGGCTAGACCTATGAAAGTATGTCCCAAATGACCAAAAAATAAAATGGTTTATAGTCAGTTTTGACAAAAGAATAAGTCATGCTTCTTCAGAAAATTATATAAACAGTTCTTCCTTAACAATGTAGATAGTCAAAATACATTAATACAAATAATTTTACAAATGTGTATCATGTGTTGGGTATTTTGTTTAATTAATGCAAGAAAACTAGACAATAAGAGAATGTGAAAATTAAAAAATGGGCCCAATATATCTAAATTCACCCAATATTGTGATGGTTTGAAATGTTCTTCTGGTTGTTCTGAAATATTTGCATTGTTTCTTTTTCAGGCCAAGCCTTCACCAGTAGAGGAGGGGATATTTGAATCAGTTTATGAAAACCTGTGATTGAATATTATTTGTATATACAGAAGATATCTTTAAAAGATGTATAAGCTTGATAAACTTTCAGCTGATGTGTATAATTCTCTGCTGTTTTTTGCCGTTTATATATAAAAGGTGTGAATAAAAAATGTGTAAACTCTATAAACACCATAAACATTTTGCTGAAGTGTACAATTGTTTGCCACCATTTTGAATGAATGAATGAAAAGTATATCTTTAGGTAATTTTGGGATGGATGATACACCGATCAGCCATAACATCAGACTTGGAGAATTGACTGTTCACTTGCTGCCTAATATATCCCACCCCTTGACACGTGCCATTGTAGCGAGATAATCAAAGTTATTCACTTCACCTGTCAGTGGTTTTAATGTTATGGCTGATGGGTGTGTATTTTTTGAAAGAGTTCAACCAAACATGATATTTACACAATTTTACCAATGAGTGAGCCAAGACTAGTTTGTGTCCTGCAGTTTTTTTCATTAGATTTGTACTGCAACTACAAAGCCAGTGTTGCTAGCAAGAAAGGGAAGCTCATACGGTTGCAATCAAAATTATTCAACCATCACTGCAACTCAGGTTTATTGTCAAAATGTACAGACTTTCAGCTGTTTGTAATCAACAAATCAAACAAAAGCAATTGAAATAGTTCAACTTATAATGATTTCTCCAGTTTCAAAATTATTCAACCACTTTATGGCAAGCATCTTTAGTAGTTAGTAGAGCACCCTTTTGCTGTTACGACCTGCTGCATACGAGATGTATAGCCAGACACCAGCTTCTGGCAGCGTTCCTGAGGTACCCATTCCTCATGAGCAATGACCTCCAGTTCAGTAATGTTCTTGGGTTTGCGTGCTGCTTCTTCAAATTCCACCAGAGATTTTCTATGGGGTTCAAGTCAGGTGACAGTGATGGTGTTGTAGAATCTTCCACACAAGTGGGTTGGACACAAGTGCTTTTGAGGTTGTATGATGTAAAAAAAATAATAATAATAATAAAAAAGTTCATATTCAAAATATTTATGTTCTATAACTAACTATATACTTAGTTAAGACAGACATGTCATCTCTGTCCCACCATACATAGCCTACTTTCCAGCAATATATATGAGTGTCCAGCTCACACAAATTATCAGCAGTGCATGTATATTTGCATATGCAGGAATGTATAACGCCGGTAACAATGTACATTTTGTGAAACTCAGTTGAACATTAAGCTAGTTACAGCAAGTTTTTCAGGGTACAGCTGCATCTCTCCACAGACTCGCATTGGCTTAAGAGTGAAAGTCGCCTCTGCTAATATGGCGGCGGCGCTGACGTAAGAAACTAGTTATCAGCAGCGGCCAATGTGGCGTCGTTACATTTCCTATGCTGTTCACTGAGGTAGGCGGGATTCTAACCAATCAGAATGCATCAGCGTGACTCGGGAGCCAATAGGAACACAGGATTTAGGCATCATAACTTGTACCAACAATGTCGTCGGAGGGAGATTTTCTCACTCGTTATCGAGCAGTGTCAAACAAGCTGAAGAAGTAAGGCTTTGTGTGATCACGTTATGCGCTGCATAATAGTTTAACTTATAGCTAATCTCATATAACCACCAGTGTTCAGCAAAACCAGTAATAAGTTATCGGCAGTTGCTACTAAAGCTAATCTAGCTAGCTATTTTGCTAAATATGTACACTTTCCAGCTGTATATATTATATATATTCTCTCCCTCTCTTTGTCTCTGCATGAATGGTATAGTATTTGAATTCTGCTATCTAATTAGCTAAATTAAAGTCGCGTCGTCATTAACGTTATATTTATGGAGCTTTTTTTCTTCTTCTCAAAGACGTTTTCTTAGGAAGCCTAATGTCGCAGAAGCAAGTGAGCAGTTCGGTGAGTTACACAAGCTGACCAGCTAAGTCCATTAATTTTTCAAATATATGCTACTGAAATAATAGGTGCTGACTAACTTATTTTAAAACTGTATCTAATTTAATAAAGAAATAACGTTTCTGTATCCAGGTCAGTTAGCTAAAGAGCTGAAACAGCAGGACTGCCTTCAGTATGCAGCCTTCTGTAATTTGGCCATGGCTCGGTGAGTATTCACACACACACACACACACACACACACACACACACAGAGAGACAGACAGACAGGTGGACGCACCGACGCAAGATGCGCAGTATGAGTATGACTTCTGTTAGGTGTGGGTTTTGGTCTTTGTTTTTTGTAAGGGAGTTCAGCGAAGAGAACTGTCTTTTGTTTTATGTTTTTCTTTTATATGTAAGTTCCCTAAAACAGTGGTTTTTGTTTGCTTTTTTGGCCTTGATCCACCCTGAAGTTGTCCCTGGTTTCTTGGGTGTACAGCAGCTCACAAAATGTATATATTTTATATTATATCTCAATATATCACTTTTTGAGCTAACTCCTCTGTGTGTGTGTGTGTGTGTGTGTGTGTGTGTGTGTGTGTGTGTGTGTGTGTGTCATTCCTGACAACTCTTAGGGCACCTAATATTCCTTTCACTCCACCTTACATATAACCCCTTGCCTTTACTTGTGCTTTGTGGCCTTACATTAGACTGGGTCATAACAGCATTTACACAAGAAATTGGGGTAATTGAGTTGTCCTATTTTCTGTTTAAAATCATTGTGCTTATCGTAACACATGCCTGGGATTTTGTTTAATTGCATAATTTGTGGTTACGTAATAGTGAAGGTAGAACGCTTTATTGCATTTTTTAAAAAAATACCCTGAGCATCACAAATTTGTTATGCTGATTTGTAATAAACGTGTGACGTGTGTTGAACATTGAGCAAAATCTTAATGATCATCCTAACTATTATCATGCAGCCCCACGCAATACTGTAACTTGTGTTATGTCCCTAAGTCTAGGAAATACAATGCGTTTAACTGTTAAATTACATCTCATTCAGTAGCATGCTTAATTTTTTTGATTGCTTATGTACTTGTTGCTCTTGTCATGCTGTATTAAAATTACCCCCCCCAGGTGTGAGCAGACTCTTTTCAATGCCCCAGGGGAGGCGCTGGCTCTGACCGATGCCGCCCGACTCTTTCTAGCCTCTGAGCAGGAGACCCGAGCTCTGCAAGCCCCAGGCTTTGATGAGCATCTGCAGGCTGCACTCAACTGCTACAGCTTCGCCATTAAGGTAAAAAGCCCTGCATGTTCTGTGTTTCTGTTCTCTTGTTTCATTTTCAAACAGAGCCTTAAAACAGATACTCTGGAGTTTCTGAGCTTCTCCACCAGGGATGAAAAGAAGAGGTTTCAGTGTTTTTATAAAGCAATTCCGTACTGTTTTACAGGTTTATATTGAGATGAATCAGCCGGTCATGGCTGCCAGTCTTTCCCTTGAACTTGGAAAAGCGCTCAAGGCAAGAATCGTTATCTGGACATCTGTGTTAGACTGTTTGTCTCTAGAGGATATGTGCAGGTCCATCATTTGTGTGTGATGTGTGTACAGGAGATGAACAAGCCAGGAGAGGCTATCATCCACTTTCAGAGAGCTGCAGAGCTTCAATCACAGATGCCTATCGAGGCTTTGTTGTCTTTTGGAGAGATGGCTTCCTGCAAAATACTGAGCCGTGAGTCCTGCAAGACCTCAGCAAAACACATCAGACATATCACTATTAACATAGAACATCTTTGCCATGAAGTCCTTAAAATATACAGTACGTTTATTGGACAACGATATTTCGATATTAACCCGATTAAGAAACTAGCATGTAAATAGCGATTATTGATGACCTTAATCCGATTAAAGTCATACTCAAAGTAAACACAAATGGAATTAAGACATGTGGAGTATTCCTGTTTTAGTCGTGTTATCAAAGTGCATTACAGACATGTACGCACCTTAATCACAGTGTTAACCTCGTGTGGAAGTTTTCACCGCATTTTGCGACAGGACACGATCACACACGGCAGTGCTCATCCGTTTGACTGCAAATAAGAGAGTACGGCTATTATATAGTAGGCTAAATACATGTGTATATAGTAGTATACTATATACACGGTAAGTACGTGGTTTGGGACGCTGCCCACGGCTTCAAGCAGTCGTCTATTAGCACGTTCAGCATGACAAATTATTAATCGCACTTGAAGCTTTCGTAAAATTAAAAATGAAACACCCAAAACTGTATACGGTACCATAACGAAGACTAACTTTATGTTGATACGTGAAATTCTGGAGAGAACGTCGGACGGCGAGGACGTAATGACGTGTGCTATTAATCGATCTATGTTCTATAACATGTAAAACGGGAACATGAAAGGAGTATTCTAAAAGCAACTCATGTAAACACCTTAATCACAGTATTGTCTTATTCAGAATAAGGTCAATAATTAGATTACTGCTGTCCATGTAAACGTAGTCACTGAAAGCTAGCACTATCAACTTTTTTTTCACTTTTCTAAATTTTATGAAGCAGCCAAATAAAGTCATGTGATGTTTGATTGACAGGTGATTATGATGGTGCGCTGGCTGTCCTTTCAGAAATGCAGGCCATGTGTCAGGAGAGAGGGCTGCAGCTTCCTGGTACAAATACCCCTGTCGGTAAGCCCACAGAGAACTTTCAACATAATTGGTTCTTCAGTCATGTTAGATGGATATTATTTCACCAGCTGTTTCTCCAGTGCATGATGAAGGTGTCCTTAAGGGGGGAGCTGTTCACACTACTGTATAGCAGAACAGGAATGAGGATGGGGTAATATCACAAATATCCTCTTTAATGGGAACAGAATGGTAGTCAAATTGTAGTGAAATGACATGTGGCAGTCACGCCATCACACATGATTTCTAACTATAAACACTACAAAATGCAAAATATATGCTATATCGTGCAGTGTATGCTCAGAATCAACACAGCACTTGGCTAAATTTGGCCTTTAGTTGTAGCGCATTTGCATGTGGTGTCGTCTAAAAATTTGTGATTGAGCATAGATGTGAAAATATATCTGGATTAATACGTGTGGACGGGGACAATGTTGAAGCATGCAGGAGTGGGGTAGGTTTCGTGACACGGTGATGGTTGGGGTCACCTATGTATCATGGTGCTTTGCAACAATAACGGTTTTTATTTACTTCCTCAGGTGCCTTTATGGATATAGTGGCAAAGTGTGAAATCTCCAGAGTACTTCTGCTCATGTTGCTTGAGGTAGGCCCAGGCTGTTAATTTTTAGAAGTCGTCACCTAAGAGGGAGAGTAATCAACATGTTCAGATTATTAGCCTTGGTCAATTTAGCCATTATGAGTTCTTGAGTCACATCTTGGTATCCCTCCAGCTATCTATCATACAGCCATTTCACTCCTCTGCAGTATATTTTGTTCAGAAGTAAAGAAGTATTGTGCATTTTAATCATATTGTTAATATTGTAATGGTATTTGTCACCCTAAAAACCAAAATTATGAGTTGATTGTGTTCATTTGGTCTATATATATCTACAGTATATATGCACATGTATCTGTTTCAGCCTCCTCCACAGAAGCTATTGCCTGAGCACGCACAGACACTAGAGAGGTATGCTTGGGAGTCTTTTGACTCACACAGTCAAGGTAAGACTGAGGTTCAGCTTTTAATCACATTTCAGTGATTTACTGTTGTAAGTTGGTAGAATTTTTCAATTATAATATTACTTTTTGTTTCGAATTTACTGAGGTTTTTCAGTGGCTGAACTTGAGCCTTGTTTTTGCCTCTTCAGTTAACTTCCTTGCCGAAGATGTCTTCCTCCTTCTGCAGTCTGTGGTGGTAAGTTATTGTAACGTCATCTCGGCTAGGGTTTTGAAATATAAAAGACCAAGGCTCATGATTTTACTTTTATGTCCTACCGTCTGGGTCCTAACAAATTTGAATTTGTGGAAAATTCAGATTATGTGATATGTGGATATGATGCACTTATTTGTTCATAGTTGCTGCCCTTTTTCTTCTGAATTATCAATATGTTTGGTTTAAACGTAAAAGAAAAGAAAGAAAAAAAACAACGACGTGTAGCTGCTTTATCCAGCTGGTCATTGTTAGTAACTACCACCAATAACTTGTAATCATGAAATGTTCCTTTTGAAAGAATCCCAACATACAAATTTGCATTTGCAATTCCCTGTGTTATTACTGTAGTGTCTAGCCATGCATAGAGCACTCTTCCTATTTCTCAGATTTGTGACTGGCCATCCTTTAACATTATGCTTGTTTTGTAGATGGCATGTCAGGAAAAAGACATTGAATCTCTCAAATCTCTGCAGACAGAATTATGGTGAGTTGGGTGAAGATTGTTCCCCTTTTTTTCCAATTGTAAAAATTTATATACGTTTGTTGCATATGTTTTTGTTTCTTTTTGCTTCTCTTTCTTCTCTCTCCTCTCACTGCAGGCCTCACCTCTCTGCTGAACAGAATCACCTCCTACACCTCATAGTGCAGGAAAGAATCAGCCCCTCTGGTCAGGGGGTTTAGTTCAGACCCACATACAACCATGTGACATCACTCGGTGTCCGGTCCACTGCCTGGCGCATCACATAGGGAGTCTTACAGAATGACAGTACTAAGGCTATGGTACAGTTATAACTGAATATTCATATTACACTCAATGACTTGTTAAAGAATATTTTATTTCTTAACATTGACAAATGTGATGTACACACAGAACATGTCTGCCACAGGACATGAATCTATATTTTGTCCTCCATTAAGTTTCATTTTGGATCATTGCACTTTAATAATTTTACATTTTTAGTATTTGTTACATAAAATAGATTGTTCATTTGATGTAAATAAATTCAAGAATTAATCATGTTTGGATGTTTGATTATTGAAATGTTTTTTTACATTTTCTACATCATCAAATGTTTTCCACATGACTCGTCATAAACCCCAGTGTACACTGATCTGAGACACACATCATCCATGACTCATCTAATCACCTCCTGTAGTAAATTGTATTCCTTGAACCTCTTTCCTGGAGCATCAGTGAGTAATAATTGTAATAACACGACAATGTGAAGATTTAACATGAGCTTTCATAACATCAGTTCTCTTAAGAACATGTACGGTGATTTCAGAGCCACACCGGTGAAACACGCACCAGTCCTTTATCATCTGGGATGACGTTTTCTTCTGTATGGTTTGATGAATGCAGATACTTTACTGCATTTACTAGTTAAGATACAAAATGTTACAGCACCAGACTATAAATGGATATAGACGAATCGTATAATTCTATTGGTCATGATCCCAGACTTGTGCAGTAGACATGGTGGCAAATAGAAGAAACCATAATATTTTTTTTTTAATTAGAAAAGTAAAATGCCAAGACAAACTAAGCAAAATATGATGTGGCCTTACAAAGTGATACAAATAATAAGTGGTTCTGAACAAATTAATTGTTCTTTAAATTGTTTCTTTTTTTTTATAAGCATTCTTTCAAAACTATATTTTTACAGTGTCTGTCTATATATTTTGACTTTGTATTATGTATTTACACACCTGTGACTTTTTTATATATATATATATATATTATAATAAACATTTCTTTACACCTTTTCCCCATACATTTCATATTACATTCCTGCATCCATCACTCTCTCATTAAAGGAGACTAATTAAATATAGCGAGCGTCATGAATAATACACCAGACTAATCAGATTAACAGTGTCAGCTATTCGGATAGTTATTCAGCACAGATGTGTCAGCCTAATTAATTATATAATTAATTTAAAAGATTGACTAATCTTTTTCCTTCAGTTTTCACTTTTAGCTAATCCTTTTGGTAGTAGACACGGCTAAAACTGTGAATGGCCTATAATCTTTGGAAGAGCACTTGTGATTGTACAGTATATTTCAAATCTAAAGAACCTCAGTTTATCCAGTACAGCACATGGGTGTGGATTTTGGGGTAAAGTTACCGATTATTTATACAGTGTATAATATAACCCTTTGACAATTTGATGATCTGAAGATCGCAAACACATCATGACTTCCTTAACTAGTCTTTACCTTTTCTGCCTATTCAAATTCTCTGTTAATAATCTTTTTAGTCTGGAAGTACACCAAAAGGAATTCTTATACCAAACGGATAATTAGACTAACAGCAAGTGAAATTCACAAGAATCTATCAGCATGATCACTCTTGCTAACTAGTCCTTAATAGCTTTTGTTTTTGTATTTTACATAGTTTCCTGATTTAATCCACCCTCTTGCGCAGGATTACGTAGATGGCGCCATTGATCAGCGCGAGCAGCCAGCCAAACCAAGCCATGATATAGGACCAGCCATACCAGCCATCCTTCTCTCCTCTGTGGAAGTGATCCGTGTAGACAGATAGGGCCACCATAATACAGAAGCCTGGATAAGAAAGAACAGTTCTTAATCTTTTTTTATAAATAGATGAGACAACCAAAGGCAAACTGATTAATAGAGCTACCTATTTAGGTATGTCCATGAGGGATAGTTTGGCAGCCAAAATAGAACCATATGAACTGAAACTGTGCAGTTATCAGCAGGTATGTTTGGGCCATCAACCCAACTGACAGTTGTCATTTAATAAGAAGGAACTAGCTAATGGTTGGGAACTTGCAATAACAAAATTTGCAGAAAATTGGTATAAAAAAGGTACTTTTGCACAATTATTCAGAACGCACCCATAGCAGTAATTACAGCCTAAATTGTCTTCTGTGCTGAGTGAAACTTGGATGCCACAAGCTTGGCATACCTTCTTTAGGGGATTTTCTCCTATTCCTTTATGCAGAACTTCTCAAAATCTGTCAAGGTGGATAGGGAGCATCGCTGGGGAGATATTCAGTTGGGCTTAAAAATGGGCTCTGGCTTAGCACCTAAAGGACATTCACAGTCTTGTCCTGAAGCTTCTCCATGTGTGTTTGGGGCCACTATCATGCTAGAAGTTAAACCTTCACCCTAAACTGAGGTCCTGAACACTCTTGATCAGTTATCTTTCTCTTGACCTTGAGGGCCTGCCAGTGCCTGCTGTCTCCACATCATCCCCACAGCATGATGGAGCTACCACCACCATGCTTCATCGCAGGGATGAACTTGGCCCCATAAATAACAACTTCCAGATTACTCTAGATGTAAACTCTTGGTTTGAAAGTCCTTTTTTTGAAAGTCACATTTAGAGAAATTTCAAGTGATTTGTCATGTGCCTCAGTCTGGCTGAGGAAGAGTTTAGGAACTGTCTCTATATTACACAATTATTACATTTATTTGTGTAAATGTGTTTATTTTTAATATATTCACAGAACATGAAAAAAAAAAAACTTTTTTCCATTACGGAATAAATGTATAAGTTTGAATACATGCAATTCATATAGACATAGAAACAAAAGGACTCACATGACATAAGCTGCAGAACTCCAGCGATTGTGAACCTCTTTCCTTTCCCCAGTGTAAAGAGTTGAAATAGGAACACACACAGGGAGATGACTGCAAAGAGGCAGGCCAACACTGCAAATCCCTGTACTGCCTGCAAGTAATCTAGAAAAAAGCAATATAAAAACTCCATTACAGCACCTTCTCCAGTCTATAATTGCTTAGTTATTAGCTTCTGTAAGAGCTCCTTGGTTCTGGTCTTTGGATAAGATATTTACGATTCTCTTCTCTGATAAAACCACAAGCATGGCTCACCTTTTCGGTAAGATGTTGGAATGTCCATGTATACCCAGACATCATCATTTCTCTCCATCACCCATCTCCCCCACAGGTCTGTGTACATGGTTCTTGTAAACCACCAGGCCTAGAAACAGAGAAAAAGACAAGATCTCACATTAACAACTGACAATTCTTTAGTCTTAAAGTTGGCAATGTTCAAAAATGCTTTTTTCCCCTCTTGTTCTAAACAAGAGCCCTAACATGTTTAGGTTTATCCATCTGATTGAATTCTTCTCCATCTGAAGGTTCTAAATGGGATCAACAACAGATGGTTTCCCTATTACAAAAGTAGAACCACTTTAAGAAATGAAGAACCCTTAGCTATCCAAAGATCCCTTGAGCAACTTTTTTTTTCCTGAGAGTATACATGTAATAATTAGAACATTGCAAATATACATTAGAAATAAACTATTTAAAAACAATTAATCTGGATTTATTAATCCCAGTTTTTTGTTTTTTTTCATGCCCAGAAATTTGAGCTGCTCAGCCATGACCCTTTTGGATTAAAAGGCAACTCACAATGTATACGGTTTTAACAGAAGGAAAGGGAAAGCTTATCATCGTTTTGCCTTCTAAGTTTGTAAAAATTACAAACAGCTCCTTTAAGTTGTATTTGGAGAACTAAACTTTCTACAGAAACAATCATAGGTAAAGTATAAATGCACATATTTAAAATAAATAAATAAATAAATAAAATAAAAACACTTACATCATCGATAGTGGCCCAAAAAAGTAAAAAGATAGTTGTGAGATGAAGGGTGCAAAGTCCAATCAAAGCTTTCAACATACTCTTAGAGGATGAAGTGGAGTTTTAACCTGCAATATTTAAAACAATATGTAAATTATATTGTATGCAACATAAATATACTTATGATGATAAAAATCAAGTGCTGAGGACTTCAGGAATAAGGCAGATTTAGAAACCACAATCAGGTTTCTCTTTACTATACTTGTACATCCATTGTCATAATTATTAATGAAACTAATTAATGCTACAGTTAAATCTAACCTTAACCACAATCTCAGTAACTAAAATAACAATATATTAATATTCTTGTGGGGACATTTGGACGGACACACACACACACACACACACCATAATCATTAAAGCTGCCTCTTCTTCACACCTGACAGGTCATTGTTGTTCTTCACAGATGCACAAAAATATCCATGATCATAACTTTTCTTCAGTTGTTGTTTTAATAATAATAATAATAATAATAATAATAATAATAATAATAATTATATCAGTTATGTTATGCTAAACATTTGACCTAGCTGTTCCCAGTGGATGCTCTGTCCAAAACAATGACACATCAAGGGATGTGTTTTTCATCAGCTTTTGAGCAATCAGTAAAAGCATCAGAAACATGTTATAAACAATAATAACGTGTCCAGCCAAAGGCATTAAAACACACAGCATTAGTGCAACGTCACGGTATTTGACAGCCTACTGCATGCAGATTTTAATACACGGATTAGTGAAGTCATTACATCACCCCAGGCAACATTTCTGCTCGGTCATCTCCGTTATTCTGAGTTTGCACGGCTTTGAAATCTCAATCACATCATCACCTTAAAACACCGCTAGTACAAACTGACCTAGTGGCATCATGTAGGCGCCTGTACGCTACAGATTCATGTAAACGCCATCAAAACGTTACCTGCGTGAGATTTACGCACTGAATGTTTTTCTTGTTTTTATTTGTTAGTGATCCAACATCTCAGACAGAGTCTCGCATCTCTGCACATCGGTCGGTCTGTGTCCTTCCTTCCTCCCTCCCGTCCCGTTTGGTGCAGTGTAAACCCCACCCCATTCCCAAACCGCATACTTCTCTACTAAACAGTATGCACTAACTTACTCCCTGCAGGTGCAGATACAGAGATAAAGCGTTCACATCTCACTTATGGCGCTTTTTTCAAGCTTAAATGTGAAAAGTACACAGTCCGAACGGATAAAAGCGATTCTGTGTGTGTGTGTGTGTGTGTGTGTAACAGCATACTACATACAGAATAGAAATAGTACGCTTATAACTACCATAGGTTGATCAGCGAGGTGCATTTAGTATATACTACTTAGTACGGAAGTACGCATTCTCGGGAATCACGTCATGTCCAAGCTACACTCCATTAATTTGTTTATTATTATTATTATTAAACTTCTTTTACTTCTAAAAGTTGTAGAAAATTAATACTGTCTTCTGCAAACACATACGTTTCTGGGATCATGCCTACTTACCTGGCTGATGGCATCTGAAAAGACACCTAGATTTTTTCCGTGGCAGAAAATATTACCCGCTATATGATCCAAAACGTCTCATTTCTGGGTGATTTTCCGGTCTTTTTATCCATTCATGCATCCATCCATGTTTGCGTTATGTTTAGGAATTTAAAACACTGATGCTTTAATCATAGACTGAGTACTGGTAGGTAGCAAGCTTGTTTCATAATTTTTTATAACACACCATGCTGCATGATCGTCACTTCTCACACACTGCTTCCACACACACACACACACACACACACACACACACACCCACACACACCGCTAGAGAAGCAGACGATTCTGCTCTTTTTTTAAACGACAGTTTTAAGTGAATCGATCAGCCGAATCGATTCACGAGTCGTGAACACCCAAAGCGAACTGTAAACCCAACAAACTAAACTGTGCAGTTTTGTGCAAATTGATTTTAAATTTTAAAGCCGAGTGGTAGTATAAAACCATCAACGTCAGTCTTGAAATAACAGCCTACACAATGTTTCTTTAATGTCGTGAGTCAAACGAATCAAAACTCCAAGAATCGAGTTAGTAAAGTGAGTCGTTTTGCAGGTGTCACTACGAGTCCCGGCCACATGAGGCTGCTCGTGGTCCATGGTTAGAGTCACAGGTTTATCAATTATGCTCATAAGGTCACAAGAAATGTTATCGGTTCTGTTTCATTTCCTGCAGCAAGATTTTTGTTTTTGGTCTTCTTTATTTTGTAATATATATTAGGCAAAAGCATGGAAAAATACCAAATAAATGCTTTATCAATAACAAAATTAAAGTCTTACAAAATACTGCAGAGGATCTATCCAGCGAAGCATGTTTTGGAAAGTTTTAAGCTGAACATTTAATTGAACTGTGAATTTTGTAGATTGGAAAAAGAAAAGATTTGTTTTTAGAACTGTATTTACTCAAGATTATTTTGGAAGGATTTAGAAACTTATATTAATAGAAAACTGTGATATGTGATAGAAATTTGCGTATTTGATGTGCTTTTTTTGTTTCAAAATGACATTTTGGAATGTAAACTGCAATACATTGTGTTATTTATCTTATTAGGTAAATGCCATATACACAAGAAGAAATGGGCTCTAAACCAAATGTTCTACATTTTATAAATGACTGAATTATACATAAACCTTTCAGAACAAACTAAAAATAAAAAAGCACTGAAACATGTCATGTTTTAAAAGAACATCATTTTGCGTAAGAAATTTTGTCTGGCAGCATTAATGTTGTAAATAATATGACTATGTTCAATACTTCTTGTTCTTGTGGCATTAAATGATAAAAAAAAATAGTTATGCTTGTGTTTGTTAAAATGCATCTTTCTAACTGAAAAAAACTTATTCTGTATGACTACAGCTGCTACACAAATATCACTCATTCACTATTCTAAGCGAAATGAAGCATATTCAATTGTTAATAAGTAGCCAATAAAATTTGCAGATATTTTGTATAGTCTTCAAGAGACTCTCTAAGATATTTTAGATATTATAGGCTTCATAAAGGGAACTGAGGTAGGGAAGCACTCTGTTCTACAGTATGTATGGTTCTACACTGAACCTTTAAGGGTTTCCTCACAGGGACAAAGCAGAGGAAGCAGTCAGAGGATTTTATTGGCCAAGTAAGATTTCATGTACAATAAATCTGACTTGACATGTGCAGACAGATGCAGGAGTTATGCAAAGATAAATAAAGATGATTTGTGAATTATGATTCCTACATTGGCTGATGCTTCAGAAGAGATGGATGATCATGATTGTATCAAATTATCCAGGCTCCAACCTGCTTTTAATGACCCACCATTGCTGATTTGATTCTTTTTACTGATGGCTCCTCAATTTATATTGATAGACAATGACGATCTGGCGGACTGACACTAGCCTGTGGTGCACAAAAAGCTGAACTTCTGAAGCTGAAGCTCTGACTGTAGCATGCAAACGTGAGCTGGATTTTATGAAAGTCAGAGCACACCCTAGTGACTCAAATGAGACACAAGGCAACAGGCTTGCAGATTCAGAAGCAAAAAGTGCAAGTTTTTTTTATGTTGTTTGATTTATTTAAGTTCTCTTCAAACTGCATCTGCTATTAGCAACAAAACAGACATTTCTTCTATTCATAAGGTACAGACCAGTTTCCCATGCTGGCAAATTTGGACACAGTGCAAAAGTTAATCCAGATGGTGTCTGCACCAAAGGGGGAAAATTAGTAACAGCTGAATTGTTATTTCCTTACCTGGCCACTCAGATTCACTTTCTAAGTCACACAGGAGTGGATCAAATCAGTGTTCACACATTTGGTGGAACCCTAAGTTTAGGGAACATGGATCAGTGGATCGTGTTGAGGATATAGGATACCCTAGGACAACATGATATACATTATAAAGTTTTATCATTAACTAATAGTGAAAAAGGGATAAAAGTTGGGAAAACCAGGTGGACAATCATAACACTTGAAAAAAATTGACATAGCATAACAGGATGAACCCCCAAAACAGTAATTAACAGCTCACTGCGCATCTGTCTCTCTTCTTTCTTGTCTTTTCAGGAGCATAAAAATCAGACAATCTGGTGTTGCCCATCAGATAAGACCAGGAAGTACAACCCCAATTCTGAAAAAAGTTGGGACAGTATGAAAAATGCAAAAAAACAAAACAAAAAGAATCATTTGAAAATTCTATTCACCCTGTACTATATTGAAAACACATTATTAACACATTATTTGATGTTTTACTTTGTGAATTTAATTTACTTTTGAAAATATACACTCATTTCAAATCTGATGACTGCAACACACTCCAAAAAAGTTGGGACAGTCAATTGTTTACCACTGTGTAGCATGACCTTTTCTTTTAATAACACTTATTAAGCTTTTGGACGCTGAGTGAAGACACCAGTTGGTTAAGTTTAGCAAGCAGAATTTTCCCCCATTCATCCATTATGCATTTCTTCAGCTGCATAATTGTACAGGGCCTTGGTTGCCTTATTTTGTGCTTTATAATGGGCCACACATTCTCAATGGGAGACAGGTCTGGACTGCAGGCAGGTCATGTTAGCACCCACACTATCTGCTTATGCATCCACACGCTTGTAATCCGGGCAGAATGTGGTTTGGCATTGTCCTGCTCTAGATGGCAGCATATGTTGTTCCAAAAAGTGTACATATCTTTCTGCATTAATGATGCCTTCACAGATGTGCAAGTTACCCATGCCATGGGCACTGACACACCCCCATACCATGACAGACGCTGGCTTTTGAACCTGATGCTGATAACAGCTTAGATGGTCCTTTTCCTCTTTGGCCCGGAGAACACGACGGCTGTTTTGTCCAAAAACTATTTGAAATATTGACTCATCTGACCAAAAAATATGATTCCACTGTGCTACTGTCCATCTCAGATGAGACCGAGCCCAGAGAAGTCGGCACTGCTTCTGGACAGTGTTGATGTATGGCTTCGGCTTTGCATAGTAAAGCCTTACTTGCATCTGTGGATGCAGCGGCGAATGGTGTTGACTAACAAAGCTTTACCAAAGTATTCCCGAGCCCATGTCAGGATATCGATTACAGACTCATGATGGTTTTTAAGACAGTGACATCTGAGGGAACGGAGATCAGGCGCATTCAGAAGTGGTTTTCAGCCTTGCCCTTTATGCACAGAGATTTGACTGGATCTGGACCTGCTGATTCCATATGTATTCACCAATTCAGACACTATCATTGTTCTGATCATTAATGTACTGTATGCTTCACTTTTCTTACACTGATGATGACTTCTGTTTTTTCTGAATTGGTACTCAGCAAAAAGTTCTACGCACGGTACACTGAATCAAGGTTTGACCAGCTAGAATTTTGTCTAGATAGCTTTTTGTAAAAGGATATTAGTGACTGCCTATCCCCCTACATGAATTTTGTTTAGATTGACTAAGCTTGCTGTGTAATACTTCCTGTGTAATGCTTATTTCATTACTTTTGAAGGCATCTTTGATCTACAACATTTCTTTGCATGTGCCTAAGACTTTTGCACAGTACTGTACGACTGTATGGTGTATGTAATCTGCAAACTACAGAACATTATGTCCAGATTAAACACTTCTGAACATTATAAGCATGTGAAAATGATCAGTACTACTGTTTATTGATCATATACTATTTTTGTACTATTCTGGCATTTTCAGAAAGCAGGAGAACGACGAGTTTGATAACTTAGGCAGGAAGTGATGATTTGTTTACCTCCCTGCTGAAAAAACAAACAAACTACAAAACAACCCTCAAACAATAGAAATCATCAAATTCTAATGGCTTCCACTACAAATATAATTACAACCCATCAGCTAACCATTAAAAGGATTACCATTACCATTACTGATCTGTAATGGTATTCACTAGACATGACATGCCACCAATATAAGGCAACAAATTACCAGTAGTAGGCCTACCACAGGAACCATTACAGTTTCCATTAAAACCAATACCATTCCCATTATAACCAATACCATTCCCATTATAACCATTAAAATTCTACGATGAGTTCTATTGTTTTTTTATTTGTTTGTGTTAGCAGGGTTCTTATTCTTTGGGGCTTACTGAAATACTGTTTGGAGCGACACCTAGTGAAGAAGGAGCATAAATACCTCTTGAGCGCCACACTGATGGCGCTCTAATTGACGTCGCTGATTGTTTTTAACAGATGCAGGTGTACGTGAGTTTGCGGTTTTAGGTTATTAGACTCGGGCAAACGGCTGTCTGTGCTCTAGCATACATGTGAGTGAAAACACGGGCGATGTCTTGTCGACTACAGTCACGACTTACAACGATCCTACTTTTAGCAATATTACCTTTCTGTTTGACAACCTATGGCTCGGGTTTCGACCGAAACCAGAGCGTACAGGTAGGAAAGAATTTACAAACACTAAACAGCAAGCCCAAAGGAGAAGATAAGGTCAACTTGGGAATAACTGGGCAGCAGTCAAACGCAGCTTCTACGGAAACTTTGAGCCGTTGGTCTTCTCAAACTAGACACTCAGTCGTCGATGAAACAAGCAACTCAAAACGTTACAAGTCCTCATCAGTCTTCCATCAGTCCAACGACACCTCTATGTTCACTCCAAGACAGGGTGTTACTGATGTAAAAGAACTGTTTCAGTCTGACTCTCCAGGTCCTGTTGGAACATAACAAACAACCCATGTTTTAGGTAATGCACACTAAATAGGTTGTGTAACACTCAGTGTTCTTTTTGTATGTGTGTAGGATTTGATGGTGAAGCAGTCGAAGGAAAAGTAACTCTTCCTAACCCCCATGTTATTGAAGAGTGGTTACAAATGAGACCACTGATACAGTGTTCCCCAGGTGCTATAATCCTAACAGCTAAGGGGTGGAGCTACGTACACCTTCTTGTGGACCGAGGTTGGGCTGTCATGCCATCACAATGAATAAGCTAATTATTTTTGCATTGTGTAGACTTTACTCTGAATGAAAACCTGTATCTCACTCTTTATTTTATTTTTTATTTTTTTTTAAATAGTGAATGCTTCTCCTGTGTCAGTACTTCACCTGCCTTCACACTGTGGGTACAATGTGAAGGCGACATGGAGAGACCTAGTTCTGATTGCACCATATGATGGGTGCTATGTCTTAAAGCAGGTATGATTTTAGTTTAATTCCTACTTATGTCTTGACACTGACAATTCTTGGACATTTATGTTCGATGCTTTGATGGCCTCTTGTATGCAGAATTATCTTCAGGGTCACAAAGCTCCTGTTAGTGTTAGCTTTAAGATATCCCAGGAGGTTGAAATTCTACTCTCTTTACAATGGTTTCTCTGGTCCTTCAGAATGGAAGTTATGTTTTACCTCTGCTGTGGTGGGGAATGCCTGTGAGTGTTTCCTGTCCCATGACGCCTGTTTCTGCTCCTGCCATGCCGTCTGGCTTCTGCTCATACTTGGGAATAACCCTAAAGATAGATGGGTCTCTGAGAGGTATAGAAAAGTATAGCATCAAAGGTGAGTGAGACTGTGCATTAATGTTTGTCTAGCCTTAAAGTGCGGCCACTTTTGTATTCGTACGTAAATAACTTATTATTATTATTATTATTATTATTCTGTTTCTGCAATAAATGGGTGACATGTGCTGTCACATTGAAGTGTGGTAAGGTTTAGTGATCCATCTGGCTGATGGAACCAAAATATCATTAACAAATGGTTGTGTAGATTTAATTTATACCACCTTTCTTGTCATGTTTCTTGTGACACAGCTAACCAGGCATAAATTTCAGCATTTATCCGAGCACAGAAAAACAAATTCCAACAGATTTAAATAATTTTGTGACTGGAAATTTACCATGGGCTTCAGTTGAATTTTAAACTACAAATATAACCATTTGGGCAGTCTCTTTAAAACTTAGGCTTATGTATTACTATTTATATGGTTTCCTTGTTTGCTTCATAGTAAATGAGGAGTGGGTGCCACTTATATCCAACACATGTGCGCATCGTATGGTCTCAGCACCTGAAGACCTGATACTCTTCATTCCTTTCACAGCGCAGTGTGCTAAGGTACAGTAGGCTCCTCAGACTTAACAAATGAAAGGCATCTGGTGCATTTAACAGATTATTCAGTACATCTGATGGATGATTGTCTCTTAAATGTAACTATGTAGTATTGCCTAAAATGCTTAGTTTTGAAAGGTTATCATTAAATGTTAGGGTAGTATTCCTTCATAAACACAAGATTAACTTGAGTGGCATGTGGGATTAGTTGTTCTTCATCCATGTTTTTAATTGCATTTGATGCCCAGAATTCAAAACTGGGAAAAGTTATTCTGTGTTTGTTTTTTCATCAGGACGGAGGCAGCATTCTTAATGTGCTTGTGGATGGGAAAATGTATGTTCTCTCTTGTCAGCCTCTTCACTATAATCCCTATTACCCTCTGTATCATCCCTCAGCACCAATCTCTCAACCACTCCATCCAATGCATGCTCAGATTATCCCACTTGATCCTACTCTCATTAAACCAGAGATAGCTAAACCACACTTAGTGCCTGAAATGCCTGCAGTTTATGCCACAGGAGTAACTGTACAGCATCCTCAGCACCCATTTTTACCATCATATGACATTTCACAGGTGCCTGTTCTACATTCTTCTGAAATTCCCACAACAAACAGTACAAAAATAACTATCCCTCCATTTGGGCATTTGCAGCTGATCATGCCTATGGTGTACTCCTCTTATAAACATCTTCCTAATCCTATGGCATCAGATTCCCCTGTAATCAAATATAAATCAGCACTAAAACAAACTCCAAAGCCACAGACAATTGCAGTTCAAGAATCTCAGATGGGACCCGTGCCCCAGATGCCTCAAGCTCGTCAGGTGCCCCAGATGCCTCAGCATAATAGATTTCCAGTGCTGGCAAATGATTCCTCCCAGTTGTCTCCAGTGCTCACCTGCAAAGGGGATCGTTTGAGAGCATTTCTGCCGTCTGTCAAAATAACCTCCATTAAAGTCAAAGGTAAAATATGATTTTTAGTGTAAGCTGTCATGGCACTGAGGGAGTCTTACTAATTCTAAAATAAAACAAGTATAGTTGTCAAAACAAAACCTGGCCTTTTTAATGCTAAAGAATTAGTGACAATGCAGGTGCTCTTAGGTGGCTAATTCAATTGTCAAGTCCCTGTATGACTCAACTGTAGTGTTTACTGCAACCTCCTACTTCTCTAATACTCTACCTATACCTATATTTTCTGTTTACATACAGTGCATTGCAAACACATTCAATCCTGTTAAGTCAGATTCGTCTCGATTACAAATGACACTGTCCCAGACTTTTTTTATTATTATTATTATTATTTTAATTTTTTTTATTGCAAACCAATAAGTGCGTAAATTCAATTTTCAGTTAAGATTCATTATTTGTCAATGGAGCATTTGAAAGAAAAATGCTGCTTGCATAAGTATTCAACCTTTTCAGGCTAATACTTGGTAGAACCACCTTTTGCTGCAATATCAGGTTTGTCTGCTCAGTTAAGTTCCTACTAATTTTGCACACTGAGAGTGATTTTTTTTTTTTTTTTAACAGATTATCTCCAGGTTCTTTAGGTTGGTTGGATGTTTGAGTGCAACTTCCAAACAGTGCTACAGATTATAAATGGGACTTTGACTTTGCCACTGTAGAACTTTCATCTTTTTGTTTTTAACCACTCCTGCACTGCCTTGTGTTTAGGACCATTGTCCTGCTGAAAAGTGAAGTTTCTCTCAAGCTTTAGTTTTTGTAGGACCAATTTGATTCTTTCTAGGCAGGCCTTGTATAGTACCTATTTTTTAAATAAAGCCGTAAAGATGTACAAAATGCTGATCCTGGATCTGTTTTATGATCATTAGATCATTTGTAAACTGGAAATGTAACACTATTCTTTCATCTCTGTGGTTATAGATGTGAAGAGGAAGGTTTGGGTTCCTGTGTCTTCTGCTCCAGCACACTGTGGGTACTCACTGCAGCGTAAAGGCAGGGGTGTGGTTTTTTCCTCCCCTCTTCCTGTCTGTCACTCATATACTATGGTAAGAAAATGCTTTGGCAGCTATTATTCCACACATCTTAAATGCTCTATCAGTGGCCCAGAAAATATCTAAATATCTTGGTCTGTACTATTGCTTCTATGGTTTCAGGCTTACAACCTTTTAGTGGCTTAATGCATGAGATCAAGTTTGTTGGAACAGTTTGATAAAAATGCTGAATGTCCTATTTGGTCTCTCAAAAGAAAATGGTACGTTTCTACACTCAAAAAGGATTAAATCTAGAATCTTAAATGCTTGTCCCTCTTTGGGAAGCCTTGAATGTTCCATGTAGAACCCAATAAGATGTCCCCTTATAAAGGGGAAATCCTCTAGGTATCTAAAGAGCCGTTAAGGAATCCTTTTCTCCTTCAAGAGTGTGTATACATTGTCACCATAACGATCTGTCTGGTCTTGATTAACTGTACTACTAACTGTAGATATTCCAATTGCACTGACTGTCTCTGGTAAATGCATCTAAAGTAATCTCTTTCCCTTCTGCAGTCCCCCTCGCTACTGTCTCTTTCTCTGAAGTTCTGGAATTTTTCGATATCAAGACACCAATCTGTACGACTCCAGTGTCCCTACACTTCACCCTCTCCTGCTAGGACAGAGTCACCTGCAACAACAGCCAGACATATCTGGCCTTCCCCTCTTTCTAATCTGTCAAAGCCTAGAGACTCACCAATCCACTCCCAAATACCCATTGTCCCATCTTTGTACTCTCCCAAAACAACAGCCCCATCTTTCCAGCAGGCCAAATACACAAAGCCAACTTCCTGGCCACCTAAGTTCACGCGGTTGTCCCAAACCCCACCCCTGGCTTCTCAAATGAATCAACCACAAGTCTTGTGCCACTCTAAAGATATGAGTGTCACACTACCTCCTGGACCAATCACAGGCCTGACGGTTCAATGTGAGTCTTTAATTGATCTTTAGTTGTTGGATTGTACTTTGAGGTGTTTTTTTTTAAAACATCAGTCAATATTTTGTTTTTGTATTTGTGTTAAATGTGTTTTTGTTTTTTTTTGTGTTAAATTGAATTGAACATCTGCGTCCTTGAATTTTATCAGACCAGTAATTAAGCGTTCTTTTTTTTTTTGTTGTTGTTTGTTTTTTGTTTTCATTATTATGATTCATTTATAGTTGTTGGATACCACGGTATTTGCTGTGTTTACACTTGTGTTTAAACTTGCCGAGGCAAGTTTTATGATAAATTCACATTTTTCTACATTGTTGACATTTTTAAAGTAATTAACCCTCATCAAGAACAAAAATGCATGGAAACAGTATTTAGAAGTGTGTTTTTCTCCATCAAAATATTTTTAAAAATCTGGTCTCAGCCCTGAGTGATTACCTCCAAAGGCGTTGGTTGGTTCAACCTTGGTTGCCTGCAGAACTTTTTAACCATTGATTTCATGATTTTTTTATTTTTTATTTCTTTATTTATTTTTACTTAAGCTCCCACCGTTGGCATTAAGGGAAGTATAAATGCAGTGCTGTTAGATGAAGCCCCAAGTCATTGTGGATACTTGATAAAGAAGAATCAAAATGGTGGTATTAATGTTCTCCTGCCCTATTCATCCTGTCACATGGCTCATCAGGTTTGTGAAGTGGTACAACTCCATGCTCATAAATAATGAGATTACACATTTGCTTATCTATGTAAATAATGGGGTTTATTTCTATTCTTTTATACTTTTCAAAGGATGGACAGTACAGAATTGTGCTGAAGTATCAGACATCAGACGGTCGTAGAGTTGAGGCCTTCCTGTCGTGCCAAGTTCCCGTGACCCATGGTATGACCTCTGAAGCCAATAATGCAACAGCAAATCCAAAAAACATGTCTGCAAAGGGGTAGCTCTTTACTGAACATCACATGCCTGTTGATTGGCTACATCATGTGTCAGTCTAAGACTGAGTTACAGCATGTTTTCAGTAAGATGCTGATGCTTTTTTGCGCGCTTATTTTTATGACTAGGATTCATATGTTAAAAATGGTATCAACTTTGCACAGCATTAATAGGAGCATGCAAATGCTGAAAATTTGCCTAAAGGAAGCCATGTTATTCAGAATAAATAAATCCTCCTCACTATAATAAAACAAGTAACATTGAATTAAATATAACGTTTCCCTAGGGTAACTAGATAACATACCAAACATGCTATTCTTTTTCACTGTGATGGTCATATGCCATGTCCAATCAGCAACAAGCATGTGGTGTTCAGGAAGGATCTACCCTTTGTTTTGAGTTGGTGCTGCAGTTTCTGAAGATGTTTATGAATTTGCTGTTCTGTTTTTCTTTATTACATTTTCTGATTTACTGTTGAATTTTGCATTTGCAGATTTGGTGAACTTACTGTTTTTCCTTTAAGTGACTCTTCAGTTGGCTTGGCAGATTTATAATGACTTGTTTGTGTTGATCTCTGGTTTAATTAGGGTGTAACACCAATGAAAATCACTTTGTTTTGAATTGCTCCTACATGCCCTACCAGAAACATACGACTGTCACTGCTAATGTCTTATAGAATGCAGTCTACCGTTTGAACAGCAGTTAGCCTGTGGACCCAACTCTGTTTCAGCAACTGATTGCCATGAACTGGGCTGCTGTTACTCCCCACATACCCGGACCTGCTACTACCCTATGGATGGTGAGGGGTTTCTTTTTTGTTTTTGTTTTTTCCCCCTGCCCTGCGTGAGATTTAGATATACAGCTCTCATTACCTCTTGTTTATCTTTCTTTTTCCTCCCTTGGCAGAATGCACAGCTGATCGGCATTTTGTCTTCTCCATCCCTGCATCGCTCACAGAACCCCCCCTTTCACCCGCGCGCTTGGTTGCAGCCGGCAACAACTCCTGCACTCCTCAGAGGGTGGTGGCAGACTTGGCCCTCTTTAAGATCCCGCTAGACGGCTGTGGTGCTCACAAATATGTGTGTACAATTGTTCTGCAATAGGTTTCATGGAATTCTTCATTGAATATATAAATATAATATGCTATCCACCATGTTTAAACAAATCCCTTATTCAGCGTTTCCTGTTTTTGGGTTGTCATATGATGTTTTAGATGTTATTGTTCACCATTGCTATATGCCATACTTGCTGTACTTGACAGGCGTGTATGCAAGCTTTCTTATGATGCAAAATTGTTTGTTTTTAGGAAGTCGGTAACACTGTGATCTATATGCTGGAGATCTTGAACACTTTGAACTCTGTGACCCTCAACTACGGAAGCATAACCAGAGATTCACCATTTAGGTAGATATTCATCAACGTGGAGTTACCTTCTTGCAAAACTCATCAAAGTAAAAATACTCGTACTTAAATATGCCTATGAATTTTACATTATTTCTTGATTTGGAAGGTTGTTGGTTGAATGCCGGTACCTGCCTGGGACCGTGGCAAGTGTGGGTTACCTGGTTAAAAGCCCATCTCTCGGCCCATCCATTCAGGCCAAGGGAGTTTTTGGAGTTCAGCTCAGGATTGCAAAAGGTCAGTGTCTTGCACACACTTACAGCAGGACTCCTGCAAATCCAGTCCTGGAGTTCCAGAGTTGGAAAAAAAAAAGTGGATTTCTTAACTTATTAAAGCTGGCAATTGGCGAATAGAATCAGGTGTCTCTGAAATGAAAAATCACAAAACTGTTGCACACTGGTGTTCTGGGCAATTTGGGAATGCTGTCTCAGAGAAAGCTTTGCATTTATTGCAGTTTATTAAAATGCCTCTAAATTAATGGAATGTATTTTGCTGATTGAAGAATGATTGTATTGCCTTTTTTTCTTTTCTTTTAAACTATAGTATAATTTTCATAAATATTAACTGCTGTTTAGATTACTAAAATCTGTGCTAAATTAAAGTGTCCATTTGAAACTGATTACATACTTCTATTAATTATCTGATTAGCATAATCTTATTAGCATAATCTCAGTTTGTGATGTCATAAAATAGGCTCAAAGGCTTCAGGCTGTTATTGGATCATGTGCTAAAGAAAAACCTTACTCTATGCTATCCAGTTAGCTATCCTTGCTAATGAACAAATGCATTATCCATATTTACTAAACACTCAACTAAATTAATATTAAAAATACATAACGATGATGGGAAACTCTAATACTGAAACCTCACTCATTTTAAGCTGTGATAAATGCATGATGGTTTGTAAAGTACAGTTTTACAGTATTTATATCAGGAGTAAATCCTGGATGTTTGGCAAGCAGAGTCATTTCAATTAGTCTGAGGTTCAGGATCACATTTCCTCAATGTGTAATAAAATGGGCCACCAGAGGTGATCGCATTGTGACACCAGGGTAGTGGGGAAGGTGTGGAATTTGAGAGAAAACATGAATATATTATAGCACCATTTTGGGTAGTTGAGTGTTTTAAAAACAGTTATTATTCAATTTATCATTTTAATGGTTTAAAACTCAACCTTCAGGTGTACTACGGTGGGTTTATTTATTTATTTTTTGCAGAGTTCAACATTCATTTACAAAATTTAATGTACACTTTTTGTACATCCTAGACCAGCAGTATAGTAGCTACTACCCGCAATACCACCGGCCCTTGCGCAAGCTGCTGGGAAAACCCCTTTATCTGGAAGTGCGTCTGCTGAACTCTTTAGACCCCAGCGCAGTGCTGTTGGTGCATTACTGTGTGGCATACCCTCGCTCAGCACATTCAGCATGGGTCCTAATCTATGATGGGTATGGTCCAGACAAACATAAGATTCTCACTGACTTGGTTTGTGACTTATTAAAGCCATTGTTGATGTGCCAATCTTGGGCCAAGTTACCAAGAAAATATCTTTTTAGAAATGACTGTTTTTGAAGGATTCATTAGAGAGACTGAGAACTGAATTATACTGTGCTGGTACATCCTATATGCATTTCCTCCTCCTATAGTTGCCCAAACCCCCTTGATGTCACACCATCCCATGAACCCCCTCCCACTCCTCCTGAAGCATTGGCCAAACACGTGAGGCGATTCACTGTTAGTACGTTCCAGTTTCTGGAAAATACTAAGAAGGAAACCGCACTTGAGGAGGAGGTGGATGAGGAAGAGGGAGAGGAGGAAGAGGTACGTATCTGACCACTTTAAACTGAACAGTCTTGAGAAGAACTGATGGGACAGATGCATGTATTGCTTCACAGGGATATATAATTTATATTTGTGTGTATGTATGTATGTGTGTATATATATGTGTGTGTGTGTGTGTGTGTGTATGTATGTGTGTGTATATATATATATATATATATATATATATATATATATATATATATATATATATATATATATATATATATATATATATAAAATCTCTATCTTTGTCCTTTCTTAGATCTATTTTATGTGTGCCACTGAGGTGTGTTTACCCTCTGAAGGTCTGTGTGTAGAGGGCTGTATTGATCGTGAGTATCTGATATTCCCTCATTAGGTTTTAATCATACTGCATACAAAAATATTCTTCATATTCACTTAACATTCAACTAAAGTTATGTTTTCTTGAATTTCAAGGAGTTGTAGCTTCCCCAGCAGTGAAGTCCTGAGTTTGGAGGTGTCAAAGTTCTATAAAATAGTCATCACTCACCATGCTCAGAATAACTGCGTTGTGTATCACAAAAAATAAAAGTTAAATAGAGTTCGTGTGGCCAGTCTTTTTTATTTTTTATTTCTGTGAACCGAATCAGTTTATCTGCTGATGAATGTTTATAAAGGTTTATTGTCAAAGTGGGAAATATTTACAAGGAGATATTTAGAACTCTGTGTGTGGGTGCGCTCAGCTGAAGGGTCTGTAGTGCTTTCTGCTGTGTGTGATTAGATTAGAGCTCTGGCTGAAGGCTTTCCCACACACCCTGCAGACGTGTGGCTTCTCTCCTTTTAAAAAATAAAAAATGCATTAATCCACAATTCAAGCACCAAATACAATGTATTTTACACTTTCAGTTTAAACTCACTGCCCACTTTATTAGGAACACCTGTACCCCTGGTCAATCATGCAATTCAACCAAACATGTTGTGGCACCACAATGAATACAATTATGCAGATACAGATCAAGAGCTTTAAATTAGACTGGGGGGACGGAATGTAATCTCAGTAACTCCGTGGCATGGTTGTTGGTGCTGGTTTGTGTATTTCAGAAACTGCTGCTCTGGAATTTTCCGTCATACTGGTCTAGCACAACAAAATGGTGTGAAAGACAGAAACCATCCAGTTAGGGACAGTTCTGTGGGTTGAAATGTCATGATGAGGGATGAGAGGAGATCTGACAGACTGACATGTAGGTTACAGTAACTTAAACACTCTTTACAACCGTGGTGAACAGAAAAGCATCTCGGAATGTACAACATGCTGGAACGTTGAGGCTACAACAGCAGAAGACCATATCGGGATCCACTCATGTCAGCCAAGAACAGGAATCTGATGCTACAGTTGGATGCAAGTTCACCAAAAGGGTACAGGGGAAGGCTGGAAAAAGACCAGATGTTTTTTCCAAACTTCAAATGTCTAGTATCAGTGAGCCTGTGCCCACTGTAGCTTCAGTTTCTGAAATATTCAACCAGCCTGTCTGGCACCAACAACCATGACATAACATTGTTTCCCCTCTATTTCTGATATTTGATGTAAAATTAACTAAAGCTCTTTACCCAATCTGCATAACTTTTATACGTTGCACTGCTGCCACATGATTGGTTGATTGGATAAAATGACAAATGAGCAGGTGTTCCTAAGAAAGTGGCCAGTGAGTGCATATATGTATTGATATGAATCTAAATAAACATGCTCCATGTCCCAATGCAGAAACGTCTGTTACTATCTGTATAACGGTCTTACCCGTGTGAATAAAGGTGTGTTTCTTCATGTCTGATTTCTGGTGGAATCTCTTGCCGCAGTACTGGCAGGGGTATGGCCTTGTGTTCGAGTGGATCAGCAGGTGTGTGGAGAGAGTTGAGGAACGTTTGAACAGCTTCCCACACACTTTACACTCAAACGTTCGCTCCTGAAACATTCACACACTGTTAGATTTATAGTTCTGTTTATCAGTAATAATCTTTCATTAAATTATGTGGTCATGCACATAAGTATAATGCTGTTCACTAGGATGGATATGCTAAATAATGTTCAAGATAATTAAGAAAATCTTTAACGCTTAATTATGTGTTCTGGTCATGTTATTTAACTTCACACACCCCTTGATTGAAATTGTGCCTTTGAGGTCCTTGTATTGTGATTATTGGTAGGGCCAAAATCACAATGTTTTAAACCATGGGTTCTCAAAGTTTTTGCGGCAAAAGGCCACTTTGAGACAGATTACATTACGTAGGTCCAGGTGATGTTATTTATAGGCTGACTTGTTTTTGAGTCAGAACTCAGTTTTTTTTTTTGTTTTACCTCAATGTATCTAATGCACACATCCTTTGATATGGAACTAATGTGTAAGCTACAAGTAGCTGATTTCACTATGGTAAGTCACTTGTATTTCTTGGTGTCATCTTGTGCAATTTCTTATTTGACAGTGAGACTGATGAAATTACTTCTCAAAATGTAAAATGACAAAGGTTTCAGCAATCTATAATGACCTTTGTTCTGTGCGGTGTCACAGCTTCGCTGCTGTTGATACAGACTACGGGTGGCTTGTGACCTTCGTGACACTTGTAATGATGGGTCTCCAAGTTGGAAAATAAGTTCTGAGAAAGATAAATGGAAAAGATGGATATTATAGAGCAATGTATTAATATGGATTAACACAGGAAAATATGACATCTAGTTACATTTTTAAAAACTATTTTCTCTGTTTCTTTTATTTTGTGAACTTGATGTGGAAATGAGTCCTAGCTCATTTACCTTGCCACATAACTGACAGTGTACCATAGAAGAGCTGATTGGAGAATAATCTCTGTCTTTGCTGCTGGACTTGAACGCACTTCCCAGGTCCTGTTTGTCCTCTGAGTTGCTGGATTGAAGGTGATGCCAGGGAATCGGCGAAGGGAATTCACTAAATCCTATAATTCCTGTGGAGGAAAGAGATAATTTATGTAAACTGTGTAACCTTATGCAAAGTCAATGCGTGTGTCATAATCCAACTGTTAATATCTGAAGTTAAAAAAATACTCTTAGCCTTATTGGCATTTTAGTCATAGTAAGGTCATATGTAGTATGAAGGATATCAGGATTTGCAATCAGCATATAATATGATGCATTCAATGGCAGGGATATATTACACTTGATCAGAAAAGCTCATTTTAACCATTAATGAATGCAATGAATGAAATCAGATTAGGTCTCAACAGCAGTGTCTACTCTTTGCTTACCTGATGTCCAGTCCCGGTGTGTCTTCGTCTGCTCTATAGATGAAGCCTCGACATTTGGCTCTGGCTCTTCTCGGGTTCCTGCGCCTGTGCAACCTGTTACACCCAGACACGGCATACAGTCTGTAGGAAGGGAAAATCGAGAGCCTCCTCTCCTACGTTTTTTCACCAGGAAAGAACGAGGCATGATGCAGGAAAGACACTGGCCAGGAAAAGTGGAAATGTAGACTAATGAGATTGATACAGAAAAAAGGAATACAATTGATACTAATTGGTTAGAATGTGTTGATTAATTTTCTACAACAGCAGCTCTGACAATAGTTCTGGCTGCAAAGCAAATGAAATTTAGACTATTATACTCATTCTAATATGTTATCATCTCTATATTCATTCACATAGACTTGAATGGCAGACGCTCCATGTCGACTGACATAAAAATGTGTAATCGTTGATATGGTCAAGTTTCCTTGAGGAGATGTTTATTTACCAATTTTTGGAAAGAGTATCTTTAGCATCATCATTTTTTATCAGTCAGAGCTGTAACTTAAGTTTTTTTTTCAAAATGGGAAATACTTCATGATTTCAGAAGGGCTTCTGACAAGATGTTTTTTTTTTTTTTCACTTCAAGAGGGAGAAGCTGCTATAATGTGAGTAATAATAGGAAATAACCTCTTGTGGGTGTTCAACAACATTAAATGTAACTTTAAACACAAAAAAAAGTATAAAATAATGACATTATTTGATAAATGCAATTTGATTTAATGCAATCATTGGCAAACTGCTGTGTTATAAGAGGAAGAAAACATGTTGTGACATGCTGTAATTGGAAAACAATCAGCTTCTGGGGTTCATGTAACAGCACACCCCACTGTGTTACGCAACTCAATGTGGGGAGACATGAAACAACCACAAAAGAGACCGAAAAAATATATTTTACCACTAGGTGGGAGCACTGAACTCACTTTAATGGTTGTCCAAATAATCAGCACTCTACTGTATTATATTGGATATTCTCCAGCTGTGTTGTAAGTGCTATATGCATAAAATGTCTCCACTATAAAATTATTTGTATTATATTAAGCAAATTTATTTATTTAAAAAAAATTACTTGACTTGTGTGTTTTCATTCATTCTGTACTAACTTTCCCCAAACAGGGTTTTAGCTCGATGATGTTCTTAGTCCTTGACCTATTGAACTAGCATGAGGATGTGTTTTTGACAGAGACTACAAAGCACTTCTGTATGTCGCTCTGGATAAGAGTGTCTGCTAAACAGTCCATCCATCCATCCATCTATCTTCTATACCGCTTATCCTTTTCAGGGTCATAGGAACCCGGAGCCTATCCCAGGGAGCATCGGGCGGGGTACACCCTGGACAGGGTGCCAATCCATCGCAGGGCACAATCACATACACACTCACACACCCATTCATACACTACGGACACTTTGGACATGCCAATCAGCCTACCATGCATGTGTTTGGACTGGGGGAGGAAACCGGAGTACCCGGAGGAAAACCCCGCAGCACAGGGAGAACATGCAAACACCGCACACACAGGGCCACGGTGGGAATCGAACCCCCGACCCTGGAGATGTGAACCACTAAGCCACTGTGCGCCCCTACTAAATAGTATAAAATGTAAATGTAAATATGTTGTTGTAATTTTCAGTCAGCACATTCATCCAGCTCTATTGCACTAAATATAGTTCAATCTGTTGTAGAAACAGTTAGGTGGACCGATAACCCCTGAATTCACCGAAGCCTCACATACAGAAATTACTGAAAAGAAATTTCCCAAATCAGATCGCATGCAATGTCACATACATTTAAGTTAAGCATGGCGTCAGCATTTGTAGCTTTTCTTACAACTGCGATTATGTGAAATCGATGAAGTCCCAGCACATCACCTTGTACATGTTTCTCATTAGATCAGGTTTACTGAATTACAGCATGCTGTACTGGGTCTGCACTTGACTTTTAATTGACTGATTAAATAAAAATCAAACTAGATGACAAATACATGCAGAATGATAATTTTAATAAATCATGCTGATCAGATGTCATATAAAAATGTAATCTAATCTAGTTTGCTGGACGAGTTCAAGACCCATGAAACAACTGTCATGTTAAACATTGCGGAAATGAACTGAAACCGAAAATTTCAGTATTAATGGCGAGAATGTATTTGTATGATTAAAAAAGTAGTTGGTAGTTAGATGTTTAGCTGTAATAATCTTCCACATTAAGCAGTATATTGGAATAGTGCAGCACTGAGAATGGACATTAACGATGAATAAAAAAGTATTTGCATTTAAGCTTTGTTCTTGCAGGAATGAGACAGATAACTACAATACAGCAAATGACTACGCGAGGCCCACAGCTGTTTTTAACTTGCTGAGTAAATAAAATATATGTGATTGACTGGTAATTTTCTTTTAAGAAAGCCAAAAGGTGTCATAAGCTTTTATTATTATTATTATTATTATTATTATTATTATTATTATTGTAGAGTAATATGTAGTACTAGTGCACTCAGTGGTCACATTCTAATGCAGGCTCTCTTTACACTTCATCAAAGAAAAACTCATCTACTTCAAATACTCCTCATAACCATTCGGGAAAATCAGATCAGATCTGGTTAAAAGCACAGCATGTTTACAGAGTGTATTTACCTGCTGTCTACTTGCAAAAAGAGTCTCAGTTTTGTCTTCGTCTGCTGTGTCTCCTTGGTTCCTCTCGAGCTCCGGCGGATGTCAGGGTGCCTGTGTCTGTCTGTCTGTCTGTCTGTTATACCTAGACACACTGTACAGCCTATGGGAAATGAGAGAAAAAACATGCAATAGACGTGCAATAGATTTATGCAAAACAATAATGCGCATGTGAAATACTTGAGAAATGATGTGAAGATAAGATCTTTAATTAAAGAAAGAAACTGACAAAAGAGGGGAAAGGCAAAAATGACATGATTTGGTGGGAAGTCGTTTGCAAATAGTTATCCTATGGATCTATGAATCCGTTTATTGAAATTAATTTGTTTACACCATATACAAAGTAGACTCATAGAACACTTGTAAAGTGGTAAAAGTTGTAAAGAATTGCATTTTTTTTTAAATAGGAAAAGTAAAACCATTCAAAATGTATAACTTTTCTAAATATGGGTTTGAAATCTTACAATTATTTGTTAGTATAACTAACTTTATAAAAGTCTTTTATAAATACAAAATGTACTTTTTTAAATTAGAGTAAGACATATTTATTTCAGTGTAGTTGAAGAGTTTGCAAAATGAGCTAGATAAGTAAACAGTTTTGGGTTGTTTTTTTTTTGTGCGTGTGTGGTTTAATTTGCAGGTGCAAGCCACCTGCAGAAATACAGCGTATGCACATAAATTTAAATAATATTTGTGCTTACATGCTAAACCATACTGCTATGAAGTCTAACACGTAATTAATTTTATTGATGAGTGCATACTAAATAAATTTACATTTACAATAGCTTACATTTACTTATACTGAGGAGTTACTTCTGGAGTTCAAAGTTCAAACTTGCCTGCTGAAATGTACTCGCCGGTAAATCCAGTGTGTTTTTAATTAATAATTATTATGATGTTGAAGTTGTGAGTCCCTGCTGCGCCTCATCGACAATAAATCAGAGCGCGGGTGCGCGTGCATAAAACTGAAACTAGGCGAGGAAACGCTCGCGCTGAGCGCTGTGCAACCGCAGAACGTCACTTCCGCTGACCTGCCGTTAGCTGTCAGAAATGAGCGCTAGGGTCTGGGAAGCCATTAGCTACATTTAGTACCGCGAAGAAAGAAAAAAAAAGAAAGAAAATAAATCCTCCTTGTTTAACACCTGCAACAATTATAGTATAAAACGTTTGAAATACATTTTCAGATAATATCCTACCTCAACACTTTTGACTTTATATTTATACCAATAAAGTGTTTTCAAACTAAGAGGTTGTAGCTTATTTGTTGGTTAAGATGGGAGCTATCGATTTTTATTTATTTATTTATTTTTGCAGCCAGTGACTTTTCTTGAGTCAAATAAGCACCAAAAGAACCCACACCCATGTTATGTTAACAGTTGTATAAATATAAAAGCTAAATAATAACTGACTAGACAGTAGTTCAATAGCATAGTTGTTTTCAAGACTTCCAGATGTCTGTGATTTCTTTCTTTCCTTAAACTTATTTACAGTGTAGGAAATCACAGCATGTCAAAGTTGTTATTCTTATTATTAAATTCATATAGTTATTAGCCTGCTTAACTGTTCCCTTGAACTGAATGTGTTTCATTCAAACCTCAATAACCCAAAACCAAGCTGGCCTATAAATAATGCTACCTTAGACCTAATGTGCTCTGTTGGTGGAAATTTCAGAAAAAGGTGGGGGGCTTTTGGAGTCCATGAAATGTGTTTTACAGTTATAGAGGTCCCACGTTGTGCAGGTATGATAAACTCCTCAAAGACAGCAAACAAAGAAACAAAACACATGCTATAAGGCATGGTGTAGAAGGTAATATATAAAGCCCTAATAGCAACAACAACAAAAAAAAGCTCACTTTTACTCCGGTATGGAATGTGTTTTAGGCCACAGACTGTTCTATGCGTGTTTATCGATTGTTCATAGTTGGCACAAAGTTTTAAGTGTGGTTGATTTAATTTCAAATTCAAGTGAAGGCTGCTCAGCACACTATCAACTAACACAACATTATACTAGGTTGTGGTCATGCTAAGTTGGGTGTTTGGCTTACAGTAAGAAACAGAATAAGGTTGATACAGTGTGTTTAGTCTCAAAATGCTCGTATGCATTCTGTTGAAGATTTTTTTTAAATGGATTTTTTTGTTTCTAAATGATAAGCTGATGTATTAAAGTCAAAGTCTCACCCTCTGCATCTCTTTTGGATCCCCACAGGCCACAATAATGACAGATCAGTCCTCCAATCCTCTCCACAGAGACAGAAAAGTTCACTGTGTTCGTTTGTAGAACTCTTCAGTAGTACTTTTTCATGAGACACTTCATCTCACCTATTTTATGTGTTTGGAGTGAAGATGCTGTGGCTTTAGAAGTTATGAGTCAAAGCATGATGAATAAACCATCAGGGCATTAATAGCTTTGCTTTAGTTAGTAAGGGGTGCCAAGTGGTGTTGAAGGCACTCCATGACTCAGAGAATGGATGTAGAAAAATAAAGAAAAAAGAAAGAGAAAGGGATATAATGTGACGAGACGCCAGAAAAGGTGATGAGCTGTGAAAACCGTCTGCAAAGGTGTGAAACCACTGTGAGCAGTAGCAATGATTTTAGACTTGCCTAAATTTGGGTCATCTCAATATAATCTTTAAACCTAAAATTGCACCATTTTAGTTGTTTCCCAAAATTTATACACCTTAGTTAATTAACTTTTAGGTCACACATAAGCTGGGTCAGCTCATGTTGGAAAAAGACTGGTTTTGGTGTTCAGCCTATCCAAACAGACCTGAATATTGTCTCTTTCACAGTTTTAATGTTGGTACCCAGAAAAAAGGGTGCCAAAGAATATTAACTTAATTAAGAAAACACATAATCCGGCATGTGATCTTTGAGAATAGTGTAAATGTTTATTCTTTTTTTTCCCCAGGATATCACTCATCAAGTACAGAACACAGAGTCATCATTAAATACTTTTTTTTTTTAAATGAATGTAATTTATGTAATATTTGATGAGACATCTGTAGAACTTCAAAAGCAAATGGACCAGATTTTTGAAGGCCAAAAAAGAGACCCAAACTGTTTTTAAAATACTACTGAAGTCAGAAAATGGGGCATGAAGGTGTCTACAAGGAAAGGAACTCACACTGGTCGTTACAAGCCACACTGACAGCTTCCACACTTTGTCACATGACTCCATACAAATGTTTAAAATGTAAAAAGACTGAGGAGGACAAAAAGGGCAGGTAGGGAAAACATGGGGTAAGAAACAATGGGAAGTTTACGTGTCCTTATATTGAGGAAAGGAACAAAACGTATTTGGAAACAAAGGGAATTACCAAAGCAGACTATTGATTCAGAATAAGACTCAATATATTCTGCATTCTTGCCATTTCACTTCATCCTTAACAACAATAGTTAGCCATCTTTGGTGGCACCCATGTTGCAAGCATTTGAAATTAGAAATAGCTGAAAAGGTTTGTACATGGTAAATGTGTAGTAAATATGCAATAAGTCTCTTCTGACGGAATGAGTTTTATGGCACCAAACAGGGGTCTTGAAACCCCACACAAGTTCAACCACGATTCACTGAATCCATGATTGTAATAAATTAATGGCAATGAACCAAACATAAATATATGTAAACAACAGAGGAGAGATTCTTCCAGTGTCACAGTGATGGCAGGTGAAACAATTAAAGTTGAATACTTTGAGAAATGCACACTTTTGAGCACCATGGAAATAGTGTAAGTCAGACACTGTGAATGATATACTGTACAAGTATGAGGTCATTTGATGTTCACGCTTATTAAGGTTTGGGCTAAAACCAACACCTTTAGTCTTCCTATATATATATATATATATATATATATATATATATATATATATATATATATATATATATATATATATATATATATATATATACACACACACACACATATGTGTATATATATATATATATATATATACACACATATGTGTATATATATATATATATATATATATATATATATATATATATATATATATATATATATATATATATATATATATATATATATACACACACACACACATATATACACAGTTGCAATCAAAATTATTCAACCCCCATTGCAAATCAGACAAAATTTACAGACTTTCAGCTGTTTGCAATCAACAAATCAAACAAAAGCAATTGAAATAGTTCAACACAACGAATGCTTTAAGTGGTTTCCCCAAATTCAACTGAAAATGCAACTAAATGACTTCTCCAGTTTCAAAATTATTCAACCCCCTGAATAGAATCCCTCACAACAGCACAAATATGCAAAGCAGGTGTTGTCTCAAGCTCACAATCAAGGGCTTCATTATTTGTACCAGGTTTGCTTGAGCTGGAAAAATACATTACATTCTTGGAGGGGGCAGAAAAAGGAAGCAATCAATGGTTGTAACCAGATTTCTGAGAAGGCAGGTTGTGAAAAACCCTCGAGTGACTGCAAAATACCTACAGCAAGACTTGATGGCAACAGGCACTGAGGTTTCAGTGAGCACAGTAAGGTGCGTACTAAACGCAGAAGGTTTCTATGCCAGAACTCTAAGACGTTCACCACTACTGACCCAAAAGCACAAGAAAATTCGGCTCACAATCATATAAATAAGCTACAGAAGGTTTGGGATACAGTTCTGTAAAGCGATGAAACAAAATTGGAACTTTTCGGCACGCTGGATCAGCAGTACGTCTGGAGAAAGAAGAATGAAGAAAGAACACTCTGTCCACAGTCAAGCATGGTGGTGGCTCGGTGATGCTCTGGGGCTGCTTTGCATCCTCTGGCACTGGAAACCTGCAGCATGTGGAAGGCAAAACGGATTCACTGAAGTATCAGGAAATCATAGGAGAAAATGTCATGCCATCTGTGAGGAAGACCTTTCAACAGGACAATGATCCCAAGCATACCTCAAATTCCACCAAGGCTTGTTTGCAGAAGAAGAAGTCCTGGAAGATTCTACAGGGCCATTACAGTCACCTGACTTGAACCCCACAGAAAATCTCTGGTGGGATTTGAAGAAGGCGGTTACAGTGCACAAACCCAAGAATATTACTGAACTGGAGGCCATTGCTGATTAGGAATGGGCTAAGATTCCTCAGGAACACTGCCAGAAACTGGTGTCTGGCTATGCATCTCGTTTGCAGCAGGTCATAATAGCAAAAGGGTGCTCTACTAAGTACAACCCTAATTCCAGAAAAGTTGGGAAGCTGTGTAAAATGCAAATAAATGTAAATAAAAACAGAATGCAATGATTTGCTAATCTCATAAACCCATCTGTTATTCACAATAGAAAATAGAATACATATCAAATGTTTAAACTGAGTAAATGTACCATTTTAAGAAAAAAATAAGGTAATTTTGAATTTGATGGCGGCAACACATCTCAAAAAAGTTGGGACGGGGCTACAAAAGGCTGGAAAAGTAAGTGTTACTAAAAATAAACAGCTGGAGGTTAATTGGCAACAGGTCAGTAACATGATTGGGTATAAAAAGAGCATCTTAGAGAGGCAGAGTCTTTCAGAAGTAAAGATGGGCAGATGTTCACCAATCTGTGAAAAACTGCATCTACAATTTGTGGGACAATTACAGAATAATGTTCCTCAGTGCAAAATTGCGAAGACTATGAATATCTCATAATCTACAGTACATATCATCATCAAAAGATTCAGAGAATCTGGAGGAATCTCTGTGGGACAAGGCGACAATCAATCTTGCATGCCCTCAGATGGCACTGCATTAAAAACAGGCATGATTCTGTAATGAAAATCACTTAATGGGCTGAGAAACACCTCCAGAACTCATTGTCTGAACAGTTTGCCGTGCCATCCACAAATGCTGGTTAAAGCTCTATCATGCAAAGAAAAAGCCATATGTGAACATGATCCAGAAAATGTGCAGTCTCCTCTGGGCCAAAGCTCATTTAGAATGGACTGAAGCAAAGTGTTCTGTGGTCAGACGAATTGAAATTTCTTTTTGGAAACCATGGACACCGCATCATCTGAATTACAGAGGACTAAAGAGGAGATGGACCATCCGGCTTTTTAATCAGCGCTCAGTTCAAAAGTCTGTGTCTGGGATGATATGGGGGGGAATTAGTGCCTATGGAACGGACAGCTTGCACATGCACCTTCAATGCTGAAAGGTATATACAGGTTTTGGAGCAACATATGCTTCCCTCCAGATTCCATTCCATCTTTACTTCTGAGAGACTCTGCCTCTCTAAGATACTCTTTTTTTTAAAAAAAATACCCAATCATGTTACTGACCAGTTGCCAATTAACCCAATTAGTTGCAAAATGTTCCTTCAGCTGTTTCTTTTTAGTAACACTTACTTTTCCAGCCTTTTGTTGCCCCTGTCCCGACTTTTTTTTTTATTATTACTTTTTTGGCATTGGGGTTGTACTAAAGATGCTTGCCATGAAGGGGTTGAATAATTTTGAAACTGGAGAAATCATAAGTTGCATTTTCAGTAGAATTTGAGGAAACCACTTGAAGCATTTGTTGTGTTGAACTATTTCAATTTCTTTTGTTTGATTTGTTGATTGCACAGTTGGAAGTTTGTAAATCTTAACAATAAACCTGATTTGCAATTGGGGGGGTTGAATAATTTTGATTGCAACTGTAGTCTTCCAATTTGGATAATTATGTGTTATGAGTTATAAGTTTTATCCACCCTAACAATGATCTCACTTAGACTCAACAAACTGATATTTGTACAGGTCCCTCCGCAAACACACACACAAACATGCACATACACACTGATTGGTCAACATTCTCTGGAAGGCAAACGTCAACCACAAAACAGTTACACATGATGTAAGAAGGCCAAGATATGAGCCCAACTTCCTGTGAAAATTTAAAAAAAAATGCTACATTAAGTCCCCTGCACCAACACAGTGGGAGTTAATATTGATATGTAACTTCAGTCCCAGTCCTACCTGCTTGACTCGTATCGGTTAGTTATACTGGAAATACCTTTTTTCCCCTTTTAATATGCTTTTTGGTTTATAGACATTTTTTGTACTTCTTCTCACAATATGGAAATTATTGTCCTATAGTGGATATGAAGATATAAAAAAAAAGTAGTTTGAAGGGTAAAACGATTAAAACATCCAATCTGAATGACAGCAGCTGCTTGTCAAACACCATATCCATGTAAAAACCCTGTACCCTCGTCAGGACAGAAGTCAAACATGTACCTCTCACAAATAGACATGCTGCTCTTTGACAACAGGCTTAATAGTTCATTTGCTTTATATAGTATACATTAAATGCATCTCTCATCACTCTGTTAATGTACCATACATATATAGGTTTTGTTTTTGTTTTTTAAAAAAAGAAAGAAAATGTTTGACCTTTTTAGACATCTGTCCTTAATTATACACCCTATACATCCACATCTGGTTGAAAGACGAACATGGTATGCTTCAAGTACATTTAAAAATCTATTTGAAAAACTGAATAAGGCAGGGCTGAAATCTGGTGAAATCACAGACAAATGTACTCTCAAGAGAAATTCCCATAGAATCTACATGAGTACTGAAGCGAAACAATTAAGAAGAGACGCCACAAGTGTCAACACAATGAGGAACATGGTCGCTGTGGCCTGATTTCACACAACCAAGGTAAAAAGAGAAATGTAACAGAAAAGCTAACAAGATACTTTTACTAATGAATCATTTTATGGCATACATGTTTTTTTTGTAACGTTTTGAAATTTGGTCAAAGAAACTGAAGTGGTATTTACACATATTCACTGGTAGAGGTTTGACAAAATTCCAATAATTGTATATTTGGTGCCAAATCCAAAACCAAACGCACACTAGTTTATTTAGTACATTTTACACTTTAAAGGAGGGAGCATGGTTTGACTTTGCCTTGGAAAATTATATATATTATATATATATAAAACATTAAATTCAAGTAACCCTCAAGTATTCACATAGTGTGCATTAACACACTGACACTACATGGGATTAGGACTGTTAGAAAATGTGCATATATGAAAACATAAGGAATATCTTAAAAAAAAAATTAAAAAAAAAATAATCATACTAGCAGCACATGTTAGAAATTCTCTCATTTCATGAAGACCTTAAATGCCATTATTTTTGCAGCTTCCACAATTTGGCACAGAGGAGAAAATAAAAGTATTTATATTTATGTTGATCTCAATAAATGTATAAAATAATAATAATAATAATAATAATAATAACTAACTAAAAAAACATAAATAACATGTAAAATTTGGCAAGTTTGAGATATTGTTTTTGTAGCTTTGTGTTCTTTTTCAACAACAAAATGAACTTTTACCGTCCAAAAATTCCTTGTTTTTTTTTTTTTTTGCAGAGACACATACAAACACAGATTAGCTACAGTAGATAACTGTTAGTATTTTTCAGCTACGCATCTATTAACATCTATTAACATACTAACATACAATAAACATGTATGTCAAGCTTCTGTCCATATTTTCCCTTCCTTCTAATAAAGTGATTGGTGTTTGTTTCAAGATATGTCAAAAGTGCTCTTCTGTGGAGAGAGAAAACTGCTGTACAGACAAGTGTGTGTGCAATGTACATAATACTCCTGACCTTTTTTAACTTCATGGTGCTCCCAGTAGTTCTCTGCCAGAGGCTTGTACTGTGGATTCACTATTCGGCCTTTCTGCTGCACTCTCACCTCAGGTGTATCGAATTCATATCGTCCAACTCCCAGAAAACTGATGCTACACATTCAGTGTGGTGGTACAGTTAAAATCTTCGCTCTTGTGGGAAGTTGAGTCGATTAAGTCAAAAGAATGACCAAGGAATAAATCTCAAGCTCTAAATTTATGGTAGTGATAACAGTAAGGGCCCTATTTTGGTAACTTAATGGTTACACATTAGCTAGTTTTTTTTTTCCTGTTTGCATGGACATTTATCATAATACCAAATGAACGTATGCAGTGGTATTTTCAAACATACTTTGAAAAATGAGATGTCACTACATTTTCTCTCTTTATCACAAATGTCAAGACTGTAGCTTATTGACTTTAAGCAACAATACAAAATAAATATATACTACTGTACATGGAATTGTTCTGACCAAACAAATCAGTTGTAGCTACGAAATGTGAATCAGCAAAGCATCATTTACACATCATGTAATTAACAGAAGAGTAGAATCAATGAAAAGTGTCAACAACACGTAATGATGCTTAATGAGATTATGAAAACACCACTGCGCACACTTGCTTCATAAATAAAATTTACCCAACTTCCTTTCTTGTATTGTATTAATGCACACCCAAACCCTTTTCACAATCATGCCATTCTTACTGCCTGAGATATAAGTGTATTACTTTTGTTTCTGCATTATAGTCATGAAAATAGGGCCCTTGAAGTGTGTTTGTGTGCATGTATGTGAGTGTGTGCATCCTAAAGCTGATGCTGATGGGTGTTAGTGGACCTTTCAGAACCAGTTTAACTTTTCAGAGGGAAAGGAGGAGAGATGGAAGAATGGAGACACAGGAAGGGAAGGAGGGATGACCTCTGTGTCAGTCCGTTCTGTATATACATGCAGACTTCCTCCTGGACTCAGCCGAGAGTCATGCCTTTCAGCTCTGTCCTCATGGGAGTGTGTCAGCGTGTGTGCATGTGTCTGTACTCAATCTCTCGCCATCATCGGTCCATAGGCGTCCATGGGCAATACATGCCTCTGAATACTTCCGCCCGCTCTGCTCCACCCAAACCCCCACTCTGCACCCCCCTCAGTTCTCTGGGCCCTCGGTGTACACCATTTCTGGATAAAGCTGCTGCTGGGTGGGCATGGTGTCTTGACACGGAAGGGTGGCGTGGGGTTCGTTCCTCTCGTCTCCGTCACTCTCAGTGCTGCCCTCGCTGTCCAGATGAGTCGAGGTGTGGTGCGGATACAGCGCTGTGCCAGGCAGCGGGCTCTGCAGGAGATCATCATCTGAACTCAGGTAGTCTCCTTCTGCAGAAACTGGGCTCGCCAGACACAGGTCCTGATAGGCTCCACCCCCGGAGTTCTGAAATTTGGAGGGTTGACCACGTAGCTGCCTTATCTAAAATGAAAAGATTTGTGTTATAAAGGAAGAATCTTTATTTATCTTTAAGTACTGTCTGTAAAACACGAGTGGCGTTAACAGGGGAAACAGAGAAGCCTGGCCCTCTCAGCCACCATGCCAGTGATAATCAATCACAAAGAAATGATGTTTTCTGTAGAAAAATTTCAAGGTCCCAGCTAAAGTAAATGTATTAATAAACAATAATTTGATATTTTGTCTGGATTTGGCATCTGACTCGTTACATCGACCTTGCATACCCACACTTCTCCAAGGACAGTATAGCTAGCACGTGTAGCTAGAAGTAATCTTTCTGATCACATGGTTACTCTGGATGGTCTTTCTGTTTCATCATGTGCAGCAGTTAAAGACCTTGGAGTGATTATTGACTCCAGCCTATCATTTGATGCTCATGTAGATAATATTACTAGGATAGCCTTCTTTCATCTCAGAAATATTTCTAAAATAAGAAACATATTGTCACTACATGATGCGGAAATACTAGTTCACGCATTCGTCACCTCTAGATTAGATTACTGTAATGCCTTACTGTCTGGATGTTCCAGTAGGAATATAAATAAGCTCCAGTTAGTCCAGAATGCAGCTGCTAGAGTCCTAACTAGAACTAGAAGGTACGACCATATCACACCGATATTATCAATACTGCATTGGCTCCCAGTAAAATCTCGCATTAACTATAAAATACTTTTATTAACCTATAAAGCACTAAATGGTCTCGCGCCACAATATCTAAGCGACCTTTTGGTTTTATATAATCCGCCACGCCTACTTAGATCAAAAGATGCAGGCTATTTGACGGTACCTCGAATAGTGAAGGCTACAGCAGGGGGAAGAGCTTTCTCTTATAGAGCCCCACAGTTATGGAACAGTCTTCCTATTAGTGTTCGGGACTCAGACACAGTCTCAGTGTTTAAGTCTAGGCTTAAAATGTATTTGTTTACTCAAGCCTACCCTGACTAGATTCTGTTCTACTACTTCGCAGTCATAATTATCTTTTCTCTCCCTCTCTCCTTTCGCCGAGCCCCACATGAATTTATGGAGATACTAGAGATCCAGATCCTTTCTGCCTCTGGATGGAGCTCAAATCTTCTCTAATTCCAGACTGCTGGGACTACGGCTGCTCCTAAGGCCATACAGACTTCATATAAATCCATAATGAACTTTTTCACACTATCTGTTGTTACCCAGATGAGGATGGGTTCCCTTCTGAGTCGGGTTCCTCTCAAGGTTTCTTCCTCTTAAAACATCTTAGGGAGTTTTTCCTTGCCACCGTCGCCACTCAGTGGCTTGCTCAGTTGGGATAAATTTGCACCTTTAATATCTGTATATCATGTTGATATTTCTGTAAAGCTGCTTTGAGACAATGTCTATTGTAAAAAGCGCTATACAAAAAAAATTGAATTGAATTGAATTATAGCTCTCGGAAGAAAGGGTGAATACTCAATAGCAAAATCCCATGGCAAAATCCATTGACTAGGTTAACTAACGTGAGCATACCCAGAAATATGACTGCAATATTTTTAGGTCACAATTTCAGTATATTTGGTATTCTACTGGAATCTTAAGTATCATCTTTTTTTTTTTTGGGGGGGGGGGGGGGGGGGGGTTTAGCTAGCTAGCTATAGTACACTGTAGGTTTTTGAACACACCCTGTTGTGACATTTTTTTCCCCTCTCATTTTTGCATTAATGTATTGTGACATTTCATAAAACAAATCAGGTACATTAGGTAGGATTTTAGACATTTAATTTTCATTAACATTTATTTAATCTTCAGTAACAAGTAATATGGTTACATCTCTCACTCTCCCTCTCTTTCTCTCCCACTACCTCTCTCTGTGTGAGCACTGTACTGTACTGTGTGTTTTATCTCTGAGTAGAATATCCTCATGAGCAATTTCAATGTTTTAATAAATATGCAGTGTTTACAACAAACACATTTTAATATGGTGAATACAATGTAGGCCAGCTGTTTAGCAGTGTGGTTGCTGCTATCAGATAAATTAGGTTAACCTAACCTAGATACAATGCTGTGAAAAAGTATTCCTAACCCTAATTTCTTCTGTTTTTGTGTAGCTCATACTAAAACACACAATATTGTTTTTATTTATGAAATTATTTATTTTTAAGCAAAAAAAAAAAAAAAAAAAAAAAAAGTCATTCAACACTTATCACCAATGTGAAAAATTAATTGCCCCTTAAACATAAAATCTGGTTGTGCCAGCTTTAGCAGCAATAACTGAAACCAAATGCTTCTGATAACTGACGATCAGTCTTTCACTTACTTCTAGGACTAGGATTTACTCCTACGCTTTGGATCATTGTCTTGCTGCATAATCCAGTTGCGCTTGAGTTTCAATTTACGGACTGAAGACCGGACATTTTCCGGACTCCTTTAGGATTTTCTGGTAGAGAGCAGAATTCATGTTTCCCTCAATTATTGCAAGCTGCCCAGGCCCTGAAGCAGCAAAGCATCCCCAGACCATCACACTACCACCACCATGCTTGACTGTAGGTATGATGTTCTTTTTGTGGAAATCGGTGTTTGGTTTATACCAGTTGTAACGGGACCCCTGTCTTCCAAACAGTTCCACTTCGACTCAATCACAGAACATTCTCCCAAAAGGTTTAAGGATCATCAAGGTGTGTTTTGGCAAAATTCAGATGAGCCTTCATTTTCTTCTGGGTTAGCAGTGTTTTTTGCCCTGCCACTGTTCCGCGGATGACATTTTTGCCCAGTGTCTTTCTGATAGTGGAGTCATGAACTCCAACTTTATTGACACCTTTATTGACCCCCACCTTTATTAACATCTTTACTGATGCAGGAGAGGCCTGTAGGTCCTTTGATTTTGTCCTTGGCTCTTTTGTGACATCCTGGTTGAGTCCTTGCTGTGCTCTTGGAGGAATTTTGGAAGGTCGGCCACTTTGGGGAAGGTTCACTACAGGCTGTCGCAGAGCCTTTGAAATAGCTTTGTAACCCTTCCCAGACTGATGTATTTCAATTACTTTCTTCATCATTTCTGGAATTTTTTCAACTTTGGCATAGTGTGTTACTGGGTAAGACCTTTTAACCAACTTCATGCTGTTGAAAAAGTTCTATTTAAGTGTTGATATGATTGAACAGGGTTTGCAGTAATCAGGCCTGTTGTGTCTAGTCCAGCTGAACCCCATTATGAATGCAGTTTCATAGATTTGGGGAATTAGTAACTATGGGGGCAAATACATTTTCACATTGGTATAGGATAACTTTTTTGTTTCAATAAACAACTATCATTTAAAAACTGTATTTTGTGTTTACTCAGATCTTAGATTTTGTTTTCATTTCTGAAACAATGTGCGAGATGCACAAAAACAGAAGAAATACTTTTTCACAGCACCATAAGTTGTCTCTTCCATGTTATCTAACAAGATACACTTGACACTTTGTCAAGATGGGTTGTTATTATTATTGTTGTTGTTATTATTATTATTATTATTATTATTATTATTATTATTATTATTATTTATTATATTTTTATTTTTAATTCAGAATGAATATTTCAGAAAAGAATACTACCAAATGAAATTTTTGGCTTGTGGTACCTTCAAGGGGGGGGGAATAAATAAATATTCTTGGAAAATGTTTCTCTTTGGAAGCTTTGGAAGTACGGCCTCTATATCAAACTCATATATTTACATTCTTCAAGGGTTCTTTGGATAATTAAAAGGTTCCTAAAGAAGTTTGTAGGTTCTATATAGAACCTTCTAGAACCTAAGGGTTCTAGATTTAAAATGTTTTCTATTATTATTCATATCATCATCATCATCATCATCATTATTATTATTATTTTAAACAACAACAACAACAACAACAACAACAACAAAAATAATAATAATAATTCATGCGTACATATATAGACCACTTGTTTAACAAGTACATTATTGATTTTGGTTAAAAAGCACATATGGTGTTGTGTTCCTAATGTTAGCGTAACACTACAGGGTGTCCCAAACGTTTCTATACATAGGGGATTATGTTTACTAGCACCACGTCAGTTGTGCCTTTGTCAGTGGACGTTTGTGGACGTCCACTTCTCGGTTGGTCCGCAACTCTTCCAGTATTTTTGAATTTGTAAATAAGTTTGGCAACAGTGTTGTGTATGATGTGCTTGCCATGTTTCCTGTTAAAGTCCATCGCAACCTTGCAACACTTTCCCGATCCAGCCATGAGAATGATTTCAATGCGTTCTTTTTTTGTCAAAGGCATTCTTAAAGGCTATCTGAGAATAATATATAATATAAACTAAGTATGAAAAACAAGTATGAACTAAAAAGTGCTACTTTCCCCTATGTATGGAGACTTTTGGGACACTCTGTATTCCAGAACTTAGGGGTGAAGTAAGTTGGTAGGTTATTATTATTATTATTATTATTATTAGTAGTAGTAGTAGTAGTAGTAGTAGTAATAGGGCTTAGGAACAGATATGATGGAACAGAAGTTCATTCAAGCATTTTTTTTACATTTCCTTTTCTGCAGCTGTGTTGTTCTGCAACCTCTTGTGTTCAGTACTGGTCTGAACTGGTTCGATACGCATGGTGGAATAATGTGTGTCATAAATGAGGAATTTAGGCTGCATTGCTGATAAGAGTAAGGTAAGAGCGAGCAAAAAAAAAAAAAAAAAAAAAACCCAACAAACCTCAAAATACACATGTACATACTGGTTAAGATGAAATGGGTTGATTTGCTTCTGGGTAAATAAAGAGGGACTGATGTGATTGAGGCTGTGGTCCATACGTGATCTTGTTTTTATTTTTATTATATATTCATTAAATCTCTCCTAGGCAACATTATGTATTTAGTGTACATAACTGCTTTAAAAAGTAGTGGATTTACATGATCACATCTTTACGTTACTGAATTGACTAGAACGTCAGCCTTTTTTTGTAATGTTTAGCATACCTATATCTCTCCATGTGGCATGCTAAGTGTGTATATGTGGCATGTGTTCTGTGTGTGAAAAGCGTAGTCAGATGATTTCTTTGCGTGACTGGAGTGGACCACAATTTTATGTCTCATTTCATTTCTCTTACTTTGACTCACTGAACTTTACACGAGAGAAAGATACAGGTAGGGAGCCACACACACAAAAAAAATCTCAGAGATGACGTCATGGAACTCCCAGGCAGAGCTCAGGCAATCTGAGGTTGGGGGCGGAGAGTGGTAAACCAATGAAAAAGCTCCTTTTGATTACAATCGGTGCAGACTCCACCTCTCACTTCCTTGCTGAGCTTTAAGTGAAAACCACAAAGCAAAAGTCAGTGCGCTACCCGCACGAAACAGGCCACCGAGATTTACTTGCATAGTAGAGCTATTAAATGAAAATCAACAAGGAACAAATATTCATCTTTTTCTAAAATGAATCAATTTCAATAAGCAATAATTATAATCATTATTATAATTAATCAACTATAACAACCATATTGCTTAACCTATTGCTTATGAACAGCAATAGAAATTACCCGTCCTCTCAATTTAAAATTAAATTTACATATAAACTGAATATAAAATATTTTAAAAATCTAGCTATTCAGCTGTAGTCCTTGTTTTTGGTTAGAAACTTTGACCTAACTATTATATCCGATTTCTCCTACTTATTACTGAACGTTCTTGATAACGTCCATAATTTTTTAAAAACCTCCATAGCCTACATATTAATTTGATTTTAAAATGCTTACATTTGTGACCGTGTCTTTTGCAGCAGCTACATTTAACACAATTTCCTCATGCTTAGATTTGTATGTAAACACTGGCCTTAGGGCTCAAATAACGTGACTGAAAGAAAGACTGAGAGAGTGGTGAGAGGTAAAACCAACAAAAAGGAAGATGACGAGTACTAAGAGCGAGAGCAGTGCAGAGAAGGAGTGACGGTGAGAGAAAGAAAATGGAGAATGTCAACATACTCTCACACCCTCAGTCACGAAAGGCTTGTCTCTGGATGAGCAAGCGCTGCACATGTAAAGACGATTTTGTATGTGTGGGTAAAACAGCTCATCAGCATCACACACACACTCACACACATCAAAGCTTCCCCTCCGTGCCTCTGTGTGTATATGGCTCATTAGGTAAATGGGAGAAATAGGGTTGTGTGGTCAGTGCAGTGGCTTTTGATGCCATTTTACTACTCTATTTCTCAGATGTGGAATTATCAGATTGATAGATGATTGGTTGATTTTACACTTCTCTCCACCTCTCAAAATAACCAGCAAGCTAAAGCCTAGAAATGACTAACGTTCTAACTGGCAACAAACTAAGTTTAATAACACATAATTTGCATATCCTGTACAAATTTAAATAGGAAAAACAGGCATGCATAAGCAGTGCTAGATCTTAACTGCATTTCTGTGAAAAAAGGATTTGCCACTTCCTTGTTTCCATATTTGTCAAGATTTTTGTTTCAGAGCTTTAGGTAAAACTTAATATTAAAAGGAGAACATAAAACAAATGATTGGATATATTGCTTTCTTAACAGACTACTTCCTTTACTTTGTCAGCCCTATATGTCTCACAAATTGCAAGGTTCTTTTTTTTTTTTTTTTTTTAAACTTCCTGAATCAAACATGATACGAATGAGTTTTGGATTTAACGTGGCTGCCTAAAAATCAATGAACCGAAAAGAACTATCAGTTAAATTTAGGTAGCTTGTTGATTAAGTAACTAAGGAGGCAACTACTATTTCACATAAGTAACCTTGGTGATAGATAGCTATGTTCTGTAAATTGATTCAATTAAAAGATGCTCGTGTGGTGTTTATTGTGGTTCTCTGTTTTTCTCAAATTATTGTGCAACTAATAAGCAGAAATAGAGGAACTCAGGAAGGGGGCAAATAATTGTTAACATCATGTTTAATGCATAGCTGGTTTATAAATTCCAGAGCTGGTCTCATTTTCTTCTTAATTTTAAAGCCTGTTCTATAAACCTATATAGCTTGTTCTATATAGCTATTTCAGGTATATTAGTTATTTTAGTTAGAATTCAAGTATTATAATATTAAGTTTTTATATTATAATATAAGTATTATAACTAGCTAATAACTATTTTAAAAATTCAGTCGATACGGCAGGCTTATTCCAAAATCTTTACCAAAAGACTTATTAGCTTGAACATGTACATCTAAAACCATGCACGTTGATATATGCAAATCAAGAAGGGGGCAAAAACTTTTTCAAGGAATCGTAGGTGACTTCTAAAAATGCTTAGGTTTTTTTCCATACAGAATATGTAAATATACCATGCATGTGCATACGTGTATGTGTGTGTGTGTGTGTGAGCCTCACCTCATTCTTGAGCTCAGCAATCTGTTCCCTCAATTGATCAATGTACTGTCTGGAATCAGAATGATTCAGCTGACCCTGGATTAGCCCTTCCTCTTTCTGCAATACAGCACACATCAAGACACACAATCACATACACACACACACAAACACAACGCATTTAGAGATATATCAGACATACAGTATAACTTGTATCAGTGTATCAGAGAATGTACACACACACACACACACACACACACACACACACACACACACACACACATCCGTGTGCACATACTTGCAATTCTAGCTCGGCTATTTTTTGCCGGAGTTCAGCCATGGCCGCCATACTGTCTGCCTCCCTCAGACGAACCGCCATCACCTCCTCTTTACTCTGAAACAGAGAGTGAGACACACAGAAAAAGAGGGAAAGAAACAGAGGTTTGAAAAAGAGAGGTCATACAGCAGTCATTCATTCATTTGATGAGTGCTTTTAAGCTTTTAATTCACACGCACATGCATACTGACCTTTTCTTAAGCCATAAAACTATGTGAACTGTTATGTGAATCTTTATTACATAGTTAACTATGTACAGACAGTTTCACTATGCTGATGTATGGCAGATATTATTCTTATAATTGAATTTAAGCATAAGAACAACAATATTCGCTTATTATTCAGTTATTCACCATAAAGCATATTATTGAGTCATTCTTATGATTTATACATTTTATAGCATTTGGCAGAAACGCTTATCCAGAGCAACTGACATTTATCTCATATATATATATATATATATATATACATATACACATACATACATATATACATACATATATACACACACACACACACACACACACACAATTGAGCAGTTGAGGGTTAAGGGCCTTGCTCAAGGGCTAAGCAGTGGCAGCTTGGTGGTGCTGGGATCTTAATTCTCCAATCAGTAGTCCGAATGTCTTAACCATTGAGCTACCACTGCCCTATTATTCAGTAAACATACTGATAAATATGTAGTTATGAAAGTTTAATCTTGGCTCTTCTATAGTTTCTTTACTATGGTATTTTATAGTAACGGTGTATATTATAATATATACATAATGGTACAACTGTGGTTCTGTTATAGTGGTTGTGTTGATTATAAACACTTGGGGGTGTGCTGTTATAGAAAAATAATCAAGGTGGTAGTGCGTGGTATTGTGTGATGCAGCTCAATGTAAAGTGGAGTTACTGTTCCCACCCAAAGTTGATTACTTTCCTACAATAGCAAATGTTTTATTCCTATTATAACACAGCAATTTGCCGACAGTTTATAAAAGGAAATGGCATTTCATAATTTTAACCATTTCTAATTATATGTTGTAAAACATCCAAGAGATAAGTAAGTTCCCCTTATCACTTACAGTAGATATCAGCAGTTCTTCTGTTTTTTTTTTCTTTTCTGAGAAATTGCATGGTGCAAAATCCTCTGAGAAGAAGCTCATTAATATAAACCTTGGATTTGATTTACTACTTTCAGGGCTGTTGTTATAGAACATTAATCAACACCTTCTGACCAATTGGATCAGAGAATTCCACAGCACTATGGTAAATTTTATTATGATGCAGCCACAGTTTTACAGCTCCAGAAGTATTAGCACCCTCAGTCATCATGAATACTATGCAATATGAAATAGTATGCTTACTGATACAGCCATAGTTTTACTACAGTATCTTATATGCATTACTATGGTTTGATATGGGTTTGATACTAATCTATCTAAACTGCTAAATGTTGAAATTAAAATAATAATAAAAAAAACTAACAGAATGGTATATACACAACTTTAAAATGTAATACAGTAAAAACAGTTGCCTTAATACACCATACCATTCAGATTCAGACAATAAAAAACACTCGCACATATTTTAGTTTCAGTTGTGTTTACTAGAGTGATTGCAATCACATAGTGAACAAAGGTGTAGTAAAACTATGAGAGACCCACCATTCCCATGGTTTAATGCAAAAAAAAAAAAGTTAATTTTCATGGTTTATGAATAAGCGTGTGTGCTGTAGAGTGCTGTAGAGTGTGACCAAATTAATTCATTAAAATCAAATAAATCTAAAAAAAAAAACAGAAAAAAGGGAAAAAGGACCAATAATGATTATTTTAAATAATTATTTGAAATAAAATAAAATTAATACATCAAAAAGCACAGAATAAAAGAAACAGCAAAAACGAGGACACACAAGGTGTGTGAATGCCTAAGTGTGAGATAAATAAGCATACAATACCTTGCAGTCTGACTCAGCCTGTTTCCTCTTCATTTCGTTGAGCTGACTCTGCAGACTCTTGTTGTGTGATAAAGCATTCTGCAGTCTCTCCTGCAGGGCAGCGCTCTCCTGCTCGTGACGGGTCATCGCCTTGCTGTAGATCTGATTCTATACCAGAGAAAAACACACATTAATCATACATTCACAGACAAGAGTGCAGCATCAAGTGTTCTGAATCATGTACAAATTATTAAAAAACAAAGCAAGTAATGATTTGACTGGAACTGATTGGGCCTTGTGCCCACAAATTCTTTATTTAAATATTATGTTCTTTCGGTGCTTCTATCTACACACTACACTATATAAACGGCAAAATTATTTACATATATGAATGCGGTACCCTGAAGTTCCATAACATAATACCACATAATTCACTTGAGCCACGTTATTGTACCATCATTTTACACGAAACACCCAAATTCATGTTGATGTAGCATCGATTTTAAAACTATATCAAGTACATAAATATGAGAGTGAAATATTATGAAGAAGGAAAAAAAAAGAAAAAAAATTGTTAATGTTATTACAACATTAATGGGCATATTTACAAACATGAACTAACAGTCTGTAGTTATTAATTATAAGCATTATTATTATTATTATTATTATTATTATTATTATTAAAGTAACACAATCTGCATTCACATAGTGATGTACATGGGTAGTACAAGTTTTGGGCTTTCTAATGATAGTGTAGCACTATGTTTTAGAAATGTTATGACTTTACTCAGACAGTATTAGACATTACTTTCTTGCAACATTATGATTTTCATATCAAAATATATTATTTTTAACAATGGTGTAACAAAAACATTGAGTCATCAAGACAGGGAAAGCGGAAAAGAACTGAAATTTAACTAAAGCTGAGATAGAGTCAGGACCATAAATATTTGGACATTGACAAAGTTATTGTTATTTGAGAGGTCTACCACTGGAGACTGAAGTTTAAATAATGAGATTAAATAATGAATATGAAAGTATGCATAAAGTGGATATCCACTAGTGTGTAGCATCCACTTGGATGATGCGCCGGCAGCCATAGTGTGCCAGAACACCCACCACACACCAGCTATTAGTTGAGAGGAGAGAGTGATATAGCCAATTCAGAGATGGGGATTATTAGGGGGCCGTGATAGAATTGGCTGCCCAGCTGTTCCATGGCCAGATGAGAGTTATTCCCTCATTATTTCACTTACATGTAAGCAGATATGTACAAGCCAACTATTAAATTCTATTAAATTTAATCGTTTTTATAACTATTAAACTATTAAATATTAAATTGACTCAGAATGCAGCAGCATGCCTCGTCTTCAACCAGCCCAAAACGGCTCATGTCACACCCCTCTTCATCTCCCTCCACTGGCTTCCTGTAGCTGCCCGGATCAAATTCAAGGCTTTGATGCTCACGTATAAGACCTTGTCTGGATCAGCACACCCCTACCTCAACACACTCCTGAAGGCTTACGTTCCCTCACGCGATCTGCAATCGATTAATGACCGACGCTTAGTAGCGCCTACTCAGCGTGGCTCAAGGTCCCTTTCCAGAACCTTCACACTAACTGTTCCTCAGTGGTGGAATGAACTTCCAACCTCAATCCGGACAGCAGAATCTGTCACTGTCTGCAAAAAACGGCTAAAGACCCACCTCTTCCGTGAACATGTAACTAACCCCTAAAATGCCAACCCCACATTATCCTTTTAAAAAATAAATAAATAACCAAAAAAAAAACCTCACAGCCTCTCTGCGCACTCTGCTTTTCTAGAACTAAATTAAAAATCTTGTATGGTAGCACCACTTGTATTTGTTCTCTGCTTGATATTTCGCTTTGCTTGTATTTCCTCATTTGTAAGTCACTTTGAATAAAAGTATCTGCTAAATAAATAAATGTAAATGTGAATTCTCAAATTAAATTCTTAAAAAGAAAGAATGCACTGGTGAGCTCATGAACACCAAAAGGCCCAGAAGACCATGGAAAACAACTGCTGTAAGTGATCCCCTTGCTAAAGAGAAACCCCTTCACAACAGTTGGCCAGATCAAGAACACCCTCCAGGAGGTACAAAAATCTGTGTCAAAGTCAACAATCAGAGTAAATAAGACGTTTCATCACAAGATGTAAACCATTGGTAAGCCTTGAAAACAGGAAGACCAGATTAGAGTTTGCTAAATAAATCTTTTAAAAAAAGAAGAAAAGAAAAAAAAAGCCTGTACAGTTCTGGAACTATCATATGACCAGATGAGACAAAGATCAACTTGCACCAGAATGATAGGAAGAGAAGAGTATGGAGACGTGAAAGAACTGCTATATCACCCCATCTTACTGCGAGGGCATGTATGGCTGCCAATGGAACTGGTTCACTTGGTTATATTGGTGATGTGACTGCTGGCAAAAGCAGAATGTGTGTGTGTGTGTGTGTGTGTGTGTGTGTGTGTGTGTCGCTCTCTGTCTGTCTGTCTAACCTGGCTCTCCAGCTGCAGGTTTTTAAGTTTGACCTCTTTGACCTCAGCCTGTGTCTGAGCCTCTTTCAGTCTCATGCTCATCAGTTTGTCCTGCATTTCATTCAGGGCATTTTTCTTAGGAGACTCTTTCCAGTGGCCACCACGCGATGTGTAGTGCTGAGAAAGGGAGAGAGAGGAAGTAATTTTTAGCAGTAAACAAACAGTTTAGTACATGTGGATTGCGTGTGATTCTACTGAATTGTACATAATTATGCAGAACTGCATCCTCTGCTGGTTTAGACATCATTTTCTCTAAAGAAGCGCATGGTGTGGTATGTGTATAGTGACTATGTTAAGACAACTGGCTTTGTGGTATAATCTTGAAATCGTTTATCTCATAAATGTGTCATGTCTAACTTTTAAATTGCTGACAAAAAGTTAATGCTGGCTATGATAGAAAGGCGTCAGAACACTGCATCTCAGCTTGCTGCGTATGGGGCTGCATAGCCCATGCTGACCCCTGTCTACCACCAAAGCACCTACAATGGACGCGTGAGCATCACAACTGGACTGTGGAGCAGTGGAAGAAGGTGGAAGGTGCCTGGCAAAGAGATGGCACCAGAATGCACTATGGGAAGAATGCAAGCTGGAGGGCAAAGTGTGATGATCTAGCAATGTTCTGCTGGGAAACCTTAGGTCCTGGAATTTATGTAGATGTTACTTTGACACGTACCACCCACCTAAACATTGATGCAGACCAAATACACCTCTTCATGGCAACGGTATTCCCTAATGGCAGTGGCCTCTTTCAACAGGATAATGTGCCCTGGCACACTGCAAAAATTGTTCAGGAATTGTTTTATCAACATGACAAAGAGTTCTAGGCGTTGACTTGGCCACTGAATGGCTGAATGGGGTTCAACTGGACTAGATGCAACCAGGCCTGATTACTGCAAAACCTGTTCAATCAAATCAACACTTAATTAGAACTTTTTCAACAGCATGAAGTTGGTTAAAAGGTCTTACCCAGTAACACACTATGCCAAAATTTCAAGAAATTCCAGAAATGATTATGAAAAAGGTCACTGAAATACATCAATCTGGGAAGGGTTACAAAGCTATTTCAAAGGCTCTGGGACTCCAAAGAACCACAGTGAGAGCCATTATCTCCAAATGGAAAAACTTGGCACAGTAGTGAACCTTCCCAGAAGTGGCCGACCTTCCAAAATTCCTCCAAGAGCACAGCAATGACTCATCCAGCAAGTCACAAAAGAGCCAAGGACAACATCAAAAGGACCTACAGGCCTCTCTTGCATTAATAAAGGTCACTGTTCATGACTCCACCATCAGAAAGACACTGGGCAAAAATGGCATCCATGGAAGAGTGGCGAGGTGAAAACCACTGCTAACCCAGAACAAGATTAAGCCTCCTCTGAATTTTGCCAAAACACACCTTGATGATCCTCAGACTCTTTGGGAGCATGTTATGTGGATTGATGAGTCGAAAGTGGAACTGTTTGGAAGACAGGCGTCCCGTTACATCTGGTATAAACCAAACACAGAATTCCACAAAAAGAACATCATACCTACAGTCAAGCATGGTGGTGGAAGTGTGATGGTGTGGGTCTGTTTTACTGATTCAGGGCATGTGCAACTTGTAATAATTAAGGGAAACATGAATTCTGCTCTCTACCAGAAAATCCTAAAGGAGAATGTACGGTCTTCAGTTCGTAAGTTGAAACTCAAACGTGTCTGGATTATGCAGCAAGACAATGATCCAAAGCATAGGAATAAGTCCTAGTAGTAAGTGAAAGACTGATCTCCAGTTATCGGAAGTGTTTGCAAGTCCAAACCATGGAGGCCCCACCTCGCAACTTACAGAACTAAATTGATCTGCTGCTAACATCTTGGTGCCAGATGCCACAGCACACCATCAGAGGTCTTGTGGAGTCCATGCCTCCATGGGTCAGAGCTGTTTTGGTGGCACAAGGGGCACTTACACAATATTAGGCAGATGCTTTTAATGTTATGGCTAATCTGTGTATCCACACCTAGACTAAAGACAATCAAACTCATTTCCTCATACATTTCCTATGTTAATTCAAATAGGGTATCTATTTTTTCCATAACAGATCATTTCAAAATCATACCCAAGACACAGATTTATTTCAGCTTTTACTTACTATATCAGATTTTCAGTGGTTCAAATGTTTACATACATTTTGATAGTATTTGTTGATGCCTTTTAATTGCTTTAACTTGGATCAAGTTAAAGGTTTTTGTCCATTCCTCCTGACAGAACAGGTGTAGTTCAGTCAGGTTTGTGTGACTCCTTGCTCAGACACACTTTCAGTTCAGTTGACAAATTTTCTACAGGATTCAGATCAGGGCTTTGTGAGGGTCACGCCAGTACTTTTACTTTGGTGTCTTTAAGACATTTGTTTTTTACAACTTTGGAGGATTGCTTAGGATCATTGTCCTGCTGGAAGACCCATTTTAACTTTCTGGTTGATGTCTTGAGGTGTTCCTTCAGTATTTCTAGATAATCCTATTTCTTCATGATGCCATATATGTTCTGAAGTGCACCAGTCCCTTTACCATGAAAACACCCCCACAACATGATGCTGCCATCCGCATGCTTCACAGTTGGGATTGTGTTTTTGGATAAAAAGCCTCACCCTTTTTTCACCATACATACTGCTTATCATTGTGATCAACCATTTAAAATTTTTGTTTCATTCTGCCAAAGAATAAAAGACCTGCAAACTCCAGTCTTCTGGTCTCTGACTAGGGGCTTCTTCCATGCATGACAGTCTTTTGGGCCATGGCGATGTAGGACTTTGTTAATGGTGGATGTACATATTTGGTACTTGGTGCCTCTAACCTCTTTCACCAGTTCCTTTGTTGTTGTCTTGGCTCGCAGTTGAACCTTTTGGACCCAGTTTGTTGACTCCTGGGAGTAAATTTGTGCCTTTTTCCTGAATGATGCAGTGTCTTTGTGGTCCCAAGATTTTTATATTTGCATACAATTGCTTGTACAGATGCTTGGGGTACCTTTAATTGTTTCGAAATTGCTCAAAGAGGAACTGGACTTGTGGAGGATATCTTGGCTAACTTGCTTGCATTTTCACTTGATATCAAGGGCAGAAAAGGTAATTGTCTCAAAAGGTTAGGCAGTTTTACAGCCACAGGTACACCTCCCAATTAACTCCTAATTATAACAATTCTCCAATCAGAAGCTTTTAAAAGCTTCAAAAAAACATCAATTTCTGGAATTTTCCAGACTGTTTAAAGAGACAGTCAACTTGGCCCACTGGAGTTCTGATATAGTGGAATAAATTTGTGTCTAATCGATTGTTTTAAAATGAACGCTGATGTAGATGCCCAAATAGACTTACAAAGACTAGAAATTAAATATGCAGAGGTGCGACTGAATATCTTTAGCCTAAGTGTATGTAAACCTTTGGCCTCAACTGTACAGTATATGATATGTGGCCTCTGAACAGTCTGAACAGCCAAAACAGAACTTTTGTGTCAATCCAACTCAATGTTCATCATAATTTTGCACTCACTGTTGATGGCCCAACCAGTCTAGGCTGTGGTCTCAGAGCCACATATTTTATTTTCATAATTTTGGACCTTCATTATTTTCAGTAAAATTGTGGCTCTTTTTTCATTCTCAGCCTTATAATGTTCTGCAAGTTTTGTAATTTCTCTGTTTTATTTTTCATTTACCTCATATATATATATATATATATATATATATATATATATATATATATATATACACATATACACACACACACACACACACACACACCTCATTATACTGAACATCTTTTCAAGACAGTAGTGTTTGTTTTTATATAATGTAATGACTTATAATCTCACTATCCGGTGTCACCCAGAAGATGATGGGTTCTCATCTCATCTTGTTCCTCTCAAGGTTGCGTCGTTGTGTCATCTCAGGGACATTTTCCTTGCCACCATCTCCTCCAGCTTTCTCATTATGGATCTAAATCTACATCTGGATTTCTCTTTGGGGCAATATCTCTTATTTTAAGTGCTTTGCAGAAAAGTTCATAGGCAATCACTTGCTTTCTAATTACCACATTATCACAGTTTTTCTAATGCCAGGTTGGTTTTTATGTGAAGCTTGCTTTGAACCAATACACCATGTTCCTCTCTAATAGTTTCTAGTCTGTAGTCTGTTTCTAATCTGCCTCTTAATAGAACTACAGCCCAAGAACTCCACCCTGAAAAGTTTCCTGAAGTGAAAACATGCCCCTAAATGTCCTGACTCTGATGGACCTTCATAGCCCATTCAAAGCTATGTTACCTGCCAGCGCTGGTTGAGTTCAGTGACCACATCCTGCATCTCTCTGAAGGAGCGCAGCGTCTCCAGCTCTCTCAGCTTGACCTGTTTCAGCTCCTCTTGGAGCTGCGCTACATTCATTTCGTCAGGCAGGGAGCTGCTCCTCTACATGCACACACACACAAAACATATCAGTACGCAATAAACAAACAGACCTATGGGGTGATATAATACAACACTCGTTCTGACCTTCTCGAGGTCCAGCACCTTGTCCTGCATCTCCTTCAGTGCACCAAGGAGCTCTGCTTCCTGAAGGCGAGACTGCTCGAGCTGAGCCTGCAGCCCGTTCACAAACTGCTCTGTATACTAGAGAGAAGGAGAGAGACGCATTGACATGCTAATACTAGAGTCCAGTTAATAGGCAATTTTTAATTACAGTGATACAGTTCCACATGTAAACAATGGCACATTAATCCTGTCTTTATTATCTTATTCCCAAGACAACAGGAGTAATAACATGAAACTAGTGTAAAAGAAAATAAAAGCAATATTTACCATTTTTAAGATGCAACATATTTCTCTAGAAGGTTTGCCTCTTTAAATAGAGAAAGTTTTGGGATCTAATTTTGCTTGACAGTTGAGGACTGGAAAAAGGTTGTGGCATGTTATGCATTCTGAGATGATTTTCTGCCCACCGTGTTTGTATAGAGTGGTTATTTGAGTTACTAAAGACTTCCTGTTAGTTTAGACCAGTCTGGCCATTCTCCTCTGACCTCTCTCATCAACAATGCGTTTCTGCACACAGAAATGCTGCTCATGCTGCTGATGTTTTTTTCCCCCCACACCACTCTTGCTAAACAGTAGAGACTGTTTTGTGTGAAAATCCCATGAGATCAACAGTTTCTGAAATACTCAAACCAGCCCGTCTGTCACCAGCAACCGTGTCACTGAAAGCACACTGTTTCCTCATTCTGATGTTTGATGTGAATATTAACTGAAGCTCTTGACCTGTATCTGCATGATTTTATGCATTGTTCTGCTGCCACATGATTAGCTGACTGGACAACTACATGAACATGCAGATGTACAGGTGTTGCTAAGCAATGTAATTTTTACATTTTTATTTTGGTATGTCAACATTTTCTCAATTTTCACACTGATACCCTTTGTCTTTGTCTATAGTGTTGGCAGTGAGCAGCCCAAACAAACTTGCAGTATCTCATTCTCAACCAGCTCTTTGAGGTTTATCTTTACATATCCTATAAGCCTGTTTTTTAATTTGGTGTCAGGTAAGCAAATCTATTTGCAAATTTCAGTTAGGTGGTGAACGAGTACTCAATTATTTGTCTATTTAACATTAGTAATTATTTCTTTAATCTCCCTCACTGACAGTTAAAAATAAAGCCCTGTTTATGGAAAGTCCAACCCTAATCAAGCGCAAGAAGCCGCAGACCTATTTGCCCGAGCCTGATTTCCGAAAAGCGTGTGAAGATCAACACTGTTTGTAAGAGTGTTCAAAGTGATACTTGTTCAACTTCGTCACTACGGTCTTTGTTTTATAACACGTTTTGTAAACCAGACACTTAGCCATGTTCGTCTCCCTTAGCAATAGTATGATCAGCAGTGTTTGTTTTAGTGTGTGTGTGTGTGTGTGTGTGTGTGTGCGCGCACGCAGGTCACACTGTGCTTGCTGTAAGACTGTGGCCTAGCGGGAAAGCTGTGGCCTAGCACATACAACGCGTTCTCACGGAGATTGACTTCTCATTCTTAGCATCCCTCCATCTTTTCCACTCAGTTCACCATACTACTTTCAGTCATCTCTCTCTCTTTCTCACACACACACACGCTCGGTCTCTGTCTGTGTAGGCCTGCCTATCAGTACGGTGTCAAAAGTTTAGCAATTTCACAGTGTCACTGGAATTAACACTTTACTTGAAAGATGAATGTGGTAAGAGACAAACCCCCCACCTCCGAACATGAGACATCAATGAAAGTCCATATACAATGTCTAATAGATGAGATTTGTCAGAAAAGGTTGAGTCAGTGTGTGACAGGGGCCTCACAGACCAGCACTACATACACGCCATTATACAGACGACATTTCATCCTAACCACTGCAACCCCCTTTTGCTCAGAGTGAAAAACCACGATGAACCGATTTAGATAAAATATACACTCAATCACACTTAAACTCTGGCTATTAGCTGAGATGAACATGAAGCTTTATCCTATATGAAAAATAGGACAATACACCAAAAAATATTATTCATTTATTCATTATATAAACAAGTCAGTATACACTACAAGTCAAAAGTTTTTGAACACAGATTTCTTTAGTCACTCTTTATAATTAAACGAGGAAAAGAAATTCTACACGTTACATCAGATCCAGTACCTAGATTTTTGTATTTAGGGACTTATTCATCATTCACACTTTGATTGTAATGAGACTGTAAATGAGTGCTCTGTTAAAGGCACTTGTTTGGTGAAGCAGTCACAGTGAGAATGTAAGTTACTCTATTCCTAGATAGTATCTTTGTAGGTTAGTATCAACTGTAAGACAAATACATGTCTAACTATAGGGTGATCCAGATAAGTCTTTTCCAGTAAGAACAAGATTTTAAAAAAAAATTTATTTAAATAAAACACCGCAAGCATGTCTCAGTTCCCCTATACCCATTTCTTCCTTCGATTTTCTAATCAGAGAGTATTTCACTTAAACTCACTACTTGAAATTTAACCAAAAATGAACATTTTAGGGTGTCCCTATATTCTAGCGTTAAAATATATAGGCCTAAATCCTGTCTACATCAGCATTGGTGATGGTCAGGGATCAATAGTTAAGTGTGTAACATAGCACATGTCATGCCCGTGTGCTGAGAGTATAACGTTAGACATCTCTCTCACACCATTTCTCTAATGTCCGCACACTTCTCTTACACTTGTACTTATGAAGTGTGAAAATATTTTTCAAACTGACAAACAAGCTAACAAGAACATTTGTACAATTTTTTTTATAACACCTCTACTTGTGCTAAAACGGTCACAATTTTGAGTGAGACCTTCCAATTTAATGACACTTTGTTGAAATGCTGTAAAGTGTGCAGCCTGCATAACCTGATCTCAGATCAGTTCAGATTTGAACATGTACAATAGCATAACTGTCCTCTGGAGTAGGAAATAAAAAAAGAAGGGGCAGGGTTGGGGTAGACTAGGTTCACCAAAAAATTGCCTATTTTTTAAAAACACAAATAAAAAGATGTGACGCCACTATGAAATAAAGCCTCATGAATGTAAAACAAATAAAAAAACAAAACAAAACATGAATTCTAAACCAAGGGTAAATTAAGGGTAAGTTACCTACTAGCGCCCCCTTGCACATAACAAGCTTTTTTGTAATGCAGGTGATAACAGGAACTAATTTGTTTTGTGGACATTTCACAACACTAAATATAACTACACTATAACAGTTATTAACCAAATGTGTAATTCATTAATATATTAAAATCTGTTAGTGTTGCCAAACTGCTGTGGTATTAAAGGAATACAGCACTTTGGGATGTGGATGTATAGGAAAATAAACCAGATGTTACTAACACCTAGTACTATTGGTGTGTACTCCGAGGAAAGCAGTACTATTGTTGTGTACTCAGAGGAAAGTAGTACTGTTGGTGTGTACTCAGAGGAAAGCAGTACTGTTGGTGTGTACTCAGAGGAAAGCAGTACTGTTGGTGTGTACTCAGAGGAAAGCAGTACTGTTGGTGTGTACTCAGAGGAAAGCAGTACTGTTGGTGTGTACTCAGAGGAAAGCAGTACTGTTGGTGTGTACTCAGAGGAAAGCAGTACTGTTGGTGTGTACTCAGAGGAAAGCAGTACTGTTGGTGTGTACTCAGAGGAAAGCAGTACTGTTGGTGTGTACTCAGAGGAAAGCAGTACTGTTGGTGTGTACTCAGAGGAAAGCAGTACTGTTGGTGTGTACTCAGAGGAAAGCAGTACTGTTGGTGTGTACTCAGAGGAAAGCAGTACTGTTGGTGTGTACTCAGAGGAAAGCAGTACTGCTGGTGTGAATTCAGAGGAAAGCAATACTGTTGGTGTGTATTCAGAGGAAAGCAATACTATTGGTGTGAATTCAGAGGAAAGCAGTACTATT